>NC_061122.1:100473313-100782253 GCF_002878395.1 Capsicum annuum | reverse complement strand
GAATGCATGGGCATCACGAACCTTGGTCCATGCTATGTGGGGAATAGCGGACATGGATATGGATTAAAATATTACTTTATAGTGTGTTACAATTCTTGGGATACGTCACACACCCTAGTTCATGGAATAAGAGGGGCGACGCGGACCCTAATACAAAAACGGCCAAATTGTCCTCCTATAAATAGGACACTTGAACTTGATGTTATAGACCTTGGACGACTTTGAAACCTGTAAAGGGGCTAGAAAAAAATTCAAATTGGTCTTTTATTCTTTTAATTTTTATTATTTATGGATTTTATCTTGTATTCATCTATGGTGATTATGACTATGTCCATGAGTGGCCAAACGTCCCCTTTCCAGGGTTAAGACGAAGAACATGATTATTATTACTTTTAATTGATTAGGTTTTGGTTGCTTATTGTATTTTGTTATTTATTTACCCTTTTTATAACTTTTTTAAGGATTTGCAACTCTTATAATACATCCATTATCCTTTTTGTTAGCTTGAGAGGTGAAATAAGAGGATAGAACGTGGGGGTAAATAGAATAGAATTATAAGCTTCTATAGAATGAAGATTGTAATTTGCATGTAGGATACAGATATACCTACATGACCTATTTGGTTCACTATGGGATGAAATATAAATCCGTTTAGCATAGTTCTCATATCCTCGCTCAACAATGTAGTTATGGGTCAAAGCTAGATAGGTGATTAGAGGCTCGAGAGACCATGATCATAATATCAACCTCGTGAATCAACAACCAACATAAGTAGTCTAATCAATGAAGTTCAATAGCTTAGTATGATTGTTCACAGAGTCTTAACCATAGTTTTCTCCTTAATGAATACCCAAGAAATTTATTTTATTGCATTGTTTACTTTAATTTCAATTTACAACGCACAAACTCTTTTAGTTTCTTCCACATCAATTTAATCTCAATTGTGAACTAAAATTTGATAGTTGTTAAAACAGCTCCCTGTGGGATTGATACTTGGCTTCTAAATGACCACTTTACTACTGAGTGAGACCACGTACATGAGCGTGTGCGCTTGGGCGCAATAAGTTTTTGGCACTGTTGTCGGGGACTTGTAATTTAGAAATTATTTTATTTTTAGTTTTACCTTTTAGATTTATTTAGAGCTTTACATTTTATATTGGTATTGAATTTTCAGAAAATAGATTTTCATACTAGTAAGATGGCAAGGGATAGGGAATTAGTTGAACCAAGGCCCGAACCCGAGCAATGCTTTCACTAATTAAGGAGAGAAACATTTCTTATCTATCATTTCCTACAAATTCAAAAGGAACAAGACAATACTTCTCTCATGGCTAAAGATCCACCAACCCAGAGGACAGTTTGTAAAGTGGCAATCCCACTTACGATGAATATGACCTCTCTTTTTTAGAAATCAGCTACTGGAGGTAACTTTGAGCTGAAATAGAACATGATGCAGTTTTTGATCAGTAGTTGACAGTTTATCAGGCTTTTATATGAAGATCCAAAAGTCCACCTGCAGAACTTCTTGGAGATCAGCGACACATTTACCCCTATGGGTGTGTCAACTGACTATGTTAGGCTGAAATTTTTCCTCCTTTCATTGTTAGAGAAAGTGAAGAAGTGCTTGAACGCTGAGCCAAGAAGTTCAATCACAACCTGGGATGAATTATCCCAAAAATTCCTCATCCGATTCTTTTTATCTGGCAAGAGTACATAGTGAGATTATGAGCATTAAATAGAAGCCATTGAAGAACTCATAGCATGCATGGGAGAGGTTCAAAGCCCTTCTTAGGGACTGTACACATCATCAGCAGTCCAATGAGGTATTAGCTCACACTTTTATTGAGGTACTTGATCATAACACGATAATTTTGCTAAATTCAGTTGTAGGTGGTCAAGTGTTGGAGTTACCGTATGATGAGCTATCACCTTTTTGAATCGGATTGTTTAAGGAAATTAGTATTGACATAGCGATACCTCAAAAGGGTTAATAAAAAAGGTTGTAGGTATGATTGAAGTAGACAATGTTAAAGCCTTAGTTGCTCAGCTCTCAGCCATGAAAAAATAGATAATGAACCAACTAAGCAAGTTGAGTGTGAATAAAACTGCAGCTCAAGTAGATGCAGTGCAGCAGACCACAAGTTGGTGTGAGGTTTTTGGCTATAACTGATCAAATAAATCATCAATTCTAGAGAGAGGGTACTTGTTCTTAATAGCCACCTTGTTGAGTTAATGGTAGTCAATGCACATACGTAATGTACCATCTTTCTTTCGCACAACTAGAATAGATGCACCTCACGGGGAAACACTGGGTCTGATAAATCCTTTTTCTAAGAGATCTTTGAGTTGCTCCTTCAACTCTTTAAGTTCTGCAGGAGCCATATAGTATGGAGGGATGAAAATAGGCTGAGTTCCGGGAAGGAGATCAATCCTGAATTCTATTTCTCTATTAGGTGGGACCCCTGGAAGGTCTTCCGAGAAAACATTAGGAAACTCATTAACAATGCTAACTAACTGAATAGTCGGAGTCCCAGACTTGGAGTCTTTAACTCAAACCAAATGATAGATGCAACCCTTGGAAATCAACTTCCTAGCTTTGAGGTAGGATATGAAATGGTTCTTCGGAGTTACAAAACTCCCGGACCACTCAAATAAGAGCTCGTTAGGAAACTAAAACATGACCACTCAGGTACGACAATCTATAGATACATAGTACGAGTGAAGCCAATCTATACCCAGAATGATGTCAAAATCAACCATATCTAGCTCAATTAAATCAGCACATATGACCCGATGAAGGACAGTAATAGGACACTTCTTATACACTCACTTAGCAATAACAGACTCTCCTACCGGGGAAGAAACCAGAATAGGATCAGGAATCCATTTAGGGTCCATCTCAAAATTTATAGCAACCAGAGGTGTCACATAAGAGAAACTCAAACCGGGGTCCATCAATATATAAACATCAAAATGAAAGACACGAAGCATACTAGTGACAATATTTGGAGAATCCTCCTGCTCCTACCAAGGTGGTATAGCATAGAATTGATTCTGCCGCGAACCGCCAACAGTACTAGAAGAGGCACCCTGAGGAGAAACTGGGCGGGCTACAGGAGCGGGGGCACTGGCAGCCTGACTCTAGGGAAGAGCACTTGACTCCCCTGTCTAGCATACGGACAATCTTTAAATTGGTGGCCCAACTTGCCACAACCAAAGCAACCTCTTTGATCAACAAAACACTCTCCAAAATAATCTCTACCACACTTAGCACATGAAGGAGGACGAGGTTTGTTACTTACACTTTCCTGAGACCTGGATAGGATAGGCCTATTCCCCTACTCCTACCTTCTTCTAGGGGCGGGAGCTCTAACTGAGGAAGGCATGGACATAAACAAGCATCTTTGGAATTGAGGGCGATTCCCTCCATAGAATCTGGACTGACTAAATCCCTACTGCTTTGATCTAGATCTTTTATTCCCTTTTACTTTCTCCCTCTCTTTCACCTTATTAGCTTTAATCTATTAGGCATGTATCATCAACCGAGAAAGGTCCATCTCCCTATTAAGCATAGCATATCTACACTCTTTCACAACGTAACTCGACACACCGGTCACGAACTTACTCATGATGGTCCTGGAGTCAGCCATCATACTTGGTGCATATTTGGACAACTGATTGAATCTAAGGCAATACTCCTTAACAGTCATGAGGCCTTGTCTCAAATTCATGAATTCCTCTATCTTTTCTTCCCTTATCTCAAGAGGAAAAAATCAGTCCAAGACCGCATCCTGGAATAACTACCAAGTCATGGGAGCGACATCCTCCCCTCTACTTTCCCTCTATATTTCTACCCAATCATATGCAACATCTTTCATTTGATAGGCAGCCAATTCAACACTTCCTGCTCAGTTATATGCATAATCTGGGTGATCTTTCTCACTTCATCCAAGTATATCTTTGGTTCTTCACCTACCTTCAAACCATAGAACTCAGGCGAATTCATCCGCATAAAGTCACAAACCCGAGCGGTAGTAGAATTATTTTCTTGTGGAGGCGAAATTGTAGCTTGGGTGTTAGCTTGAGTATTGGCGGTAACTACCTGGTCTAGCGCCTGAAAAGCTACCCAGAATTTTACATATAAAACATGCTTATTCAAGGGATCAACGAGTTGAGGTTTCTTATTATTTCTATGAGCTCGACGAGGAAGCACTTTCTGTCATAAGACAGCACGAATTAATAGTAGAGAGAAACAATCATAGGCACGATAGACTTTTGAAAGAAAGAGATGACTTTTCCTAAAACATCCCATAGCCTCTTGCTCATAGATGTGGTGCTATACACACCGATGATCAAGACTCTATGTAATGCGTCTTGTCAGACTCCCTAGGACTCCTTAAACCTTAGGCACTCTGATAGAAAGCTTGTAATGACCCAAGATCCCATTCCGAGATATTACACGGTGCTTAAGGCCTCACGCGGTCTCAAGATAACCCTCTAAACCTACCATCACTTCTAGAACTTACTTTACCAATAGTCGTGCTAATATAAGAGAGAATGGCATATCATAAACATACTGGAATAAGATAAAAAACTAGACTGTACAATCCAAGATACTGAAATTCTGTACATACCAACCCTATAGTCTGACAAAGCCTCTATACATCAAGATCAAGGAGATATTGGGGCAAACCCCCAACTGACTCAAATAGTACTAAAAGCCATAGCAATAAAATGGTATCACAAAATATAAACACAGTCCTCAAACCATGAGGACTCACCACTGAGCAGATGAAAAAAGGCACCCAAATATCGCTAATGTGGCTGAGTACCTGAACCTACATTATGAGAAAATGTACCCCAAAGTAAAATATGTGGGTCAGCACTTTGGAATGTACTATGTATGTAGGGGTACATGTAACAATGTAAATATTATTATCAATTTCATGAAAATATGCATATGTACAATGATAGCTCACTTGGCTTGAGTTGGATTGAAATATACCTTTCAAGATCTTAGCGTAAATAAATCATATGATAAAACCTCATAAATCATTATAAACAACTCAACTCTTCAACTCAAGACTCGGAGTAACTCTGTAATTCAAGAAACTCGACTCTGATGGACATGGGAGGTTCTTATAACCAACATAAACCATGTGAGCTACATGGAATCCAATATTTTGCCCTCCTAAAGAGAGAACCCCACATTGGTGGGAGCATCATACTCTTGCCAAGGAGTACAACCTAAATTTAGTAATCACAATCTCATACTCGGCCTCCGGCCCACAATTATCAACATCAATCCTACGGTGGCACGTAGTTTTGAGGGAACTACCACATTTCCCGCTCGGTGCTAAATACTACTCCCAGACAAAAGCTCAGAACGCATTAGGAAATATACTATAAACATCAAAAGGGTCTATCATGAAGACCAAATCAAATCTCTTTCTCATTTATAAAATTAAAATCAATTTGTGGATTCCTAACTCGATTCAAATCAAATCAATCTTTCTCAATATCAAAATGCATCAATTCATTAAGTCATGGAAACATCAATAACTTCGAGGAAATATCAAGAATCATTATAACAACTTAATTCTCATGAATCAATATACTCAATAATCCAATTTGTCATAAGAAAGCTTAAATCTTGACACATATCTTGAAAGCACTTGAAATACCAACTCATGGTAGAAACTTGAAATTCACAATATTAAATATCAAGTCATAACTTGGAAATTGTAAAATAATCATGTATAACAAATCTTGAACGATTTATATTCTCATAATCTCATGATGAAGTAATTTGTGTATAAAACCACTTGCAAAATCATATAAATCCATAATAAAATCAAAGTTTTGAGCACAAGAATGAAAGAATTGCTCTTGTTCAAAACCCCACATACCTTGGATTATGATTTTTAAGATGAACAAGCTTGATTGGAAACTCTTCTTTACACTTTTGAGCTAAGTTTCTTGATGCCTTTGGCTTAGAGAACTTAAATCTTGAACAACTTGGTGAAATCTTTGGAAGATTCTTGAATTTCTTGGAGATGATTTGATTTAGGATTTTAGAAGAAACCCTAGTTTCTAGAGAATTTTGGAGGAGAAATGAGAGAAAAATGATCTTCTCTCCTTCACTTGGATATATATATATATATATAAAACCAAAATGGGCGGAAAAAACCAAAATACCCTTTTAAAAAGAGCTAAAAATTGCTAATCGGGGTCTGTGGTGGTCGAACTGATGGTCCGTCAGAGGAACTGGTGGTCCACCAGATTGTCCTCACCCAAGTGCCAAAACTAATACATTCTTCCTTAATGTGACGGTCGAAGTGATGATCCATCAGGAAACTGATGGTCCACTAGATCGTCCGTCACTCGGGGACTAGAAATGGGACATTCTTCCTCGACTTGATGGTCCATCAAATTTTTTGTGGCCCACTATTATGGTCATCATACGATGGCCAGAAAAAGGGTTTACTTCCTTTGCTTGATGGGAAAATTGACGGTCCACAAGGACTTGGCGGTCCTTCAAGTCTACCGTCAAGCTTGGGCAATTCCAACATTGCTTAGTAAAACCGCCATAACTTCCTCGCCTGATGTTGGAGTTTGATGAAATTGGTATTAATGAAAATCTTATTCAATGATCTACATGAAAAAAATTAGAAATTAGAAAAATAAAACACAATATAAACATCAATCACTTTAGAATCCACCTTTATCCACTCAGAAGATAGATTTAGGCTTAAGGAATGATTGGAGTATTACAATTAACCTTCCCTATTTAGATGTTTTGCATTGAATGCCTAAATATTATAAGTACTTAAAGTATGTGGTCACTAAAAAATTTAAGTTGCACGATATTGAGACAATAGCACTCATTGAGGAGTGTAGCTCTGTGGTGATGCAGAAGATGCCTAAAAAGCTCAAACACCCTTGGAGTTTTACTCTCCATATTTAAATTGGAAAGAACAAGGTATACCACGCACTTAGTGATTTAGGAGCAATCATCAAATTGATTCCCCTATCTTTGTTCAACATATTGGGTTTGGGAAAGTCGAAACTGAGCTTTGTAATACTCCTATTGGTAGACCGGACCCTAGCCCATCTTGAAGGAATCAGAGAGGATATTCTCGTTAAGGTTGGTAAGTTAATCATTTCTTACTAATTTTACTATCTTAGATTTTCAGTCAGATAAAAAAGTACCAATCATCTTGGGACGTCCATTTTTAGTGATTGGAAGAGCATGGATAGATGTGAGAAAGGGCACACTCACAGTGAGGTAGGAAGATAAAATGACAGTTTTTAAAGTTTACAAATCACTCAACACACTATCCCACTACAAAAATTTGTGAATGATTATAGTGATTGAAGGGGATAAGTGTGGGGTGGTGGAGTTTATTCCACCAAAGACCTTTTTAGACTTTTTTATTGAGCTGCCTAAGCCAAAAATACCCCAGACTGAAATGATGCAGATTGGTGAGCCTGAGAAGGCTATTGTTAAGAGAGTTTTTGACCTTGAGAGTTCACACTCAAAAGGTAAGAAATAAATAATAAGATAGCTTCTAATTATAAGAAAAAGGATGAAAGAAAATGACTAAGTTGATGTGGGTCGTGCCGCAACACTAAATCAGGCACTGGTTGGGAGGCAACCCATGTTAAGGTAGTTTTATTTTTGTAATTTTAGTTTTTACTTCACTAGTTTTTATTTTTGTTGAGTTACGGGTTGATGGGAAGTTAGAGTACTAGAAAAATTGAGCTAAAGAGAATGGTGAAGACTGAGTATGTGGTCCTCGAACTCTATTAATGATAAAATATGCTACTAGCTAGGCCTAGAGGCCTCAGAGAGTATTTCTATCCCTAATTTTAAGTATACTTTGGGTACAAATTAGATTTTTAAGTGTGGGGAGGGGAAATTCCCATTTTTAGCTCATTTGTGTTACAATGAACTTATTTTAGCCCTGGTCCTCCTTGGACATTATGCACCTCAACTGAGGTAAACCTCTTAAGTTGAGGGTGGCCAACATAGGGGTGCGTAATGTAAAGTGGGTGTGAAGAAGGGTAAAAAATTTATTTTCGATAAGTGAGATATTCATGTTGGTGCTATATATGATTAATGATGTAAGTGTTTTAGTAGTAAAGAGAATGTTGATTTTGTAAATTGTTACTTTTGAGACTCCTAGGCTCTAGTTTATGACTCTTGTACTTGTTGGCTTAATGTTGAATTGATGTGATTGTTTGGTTAAGAGACTACAATAATCCTACTTGAGTTGAGCATGTGCCACGTGTGTGTGGGGTTTTGTGTATTCCTTGTTATACTTGATGTCTAGAACTTGCATGGTTTGTATGCAAAGTGAAATAAAGAGTGGGTTTAGGTGATGATATAGGCATTTCTTTGATAGCCATGTTTTACCCTCTTTTACCTACCCTTGTGCATAATCCTAGTTAACCCTATTGAACTTTGATCTTATTTTTTTTGGTAGCCTCATATGTAGCCTAATCCCTTTCTTTGATTAGCCATAATTTGATCTAAAACTCCTAAGCTGTTTAAGGTAAAATTAATTAAGTTTAAGAGTTTGAAATTCAAGTAGGATAATGGTGAAATTGAATAACCAAAGTAATAGTTATTGGTGCGTATAATTTATGTGTTGTTGGTGGGAGTAAAAAGATGATATGTGCTAAAAATTGAATAATGTGTACATAGAATACTCCCACTATAGTGTACGTGGATAAGCTTAATGAGATAGGGAAAAACAAAAAGATATAGGTAGATATAAGTGGTGTAAATGGGTTGTTAGAGGTGAATTTAATGAAAAATGTGATGTATTAAAGTGCTTAGAGAAGATAGTCACTATTACTGGCTAGAATAGTTCCTACTTATCCCTTAGCCTACATTACAATCCAGGAAGACCTATTTGATCTTAATCCTTAACATTCTGATATTAGTGATTCGAGGCTTGAGAGACCATGATCACAATATCAAATTCGTGAATCAAAAACCAAGATAAGTAATCGAACCAATAAAGTTCAATATCTTAGTATGATTGTTCGCAGAGCCTTAACCTTAGGTTTTTGCAAGAAATTTACTTTATTGCATTGTTTACTTTAATTTCAGTTTACCACTCACAAACTCTTTTGGTTACTTCCACATCAATTTAATCTCAATTGTAATCTACAATTTTATAGTTGTTAAAACAAGTCCTCGTGGGATCAATACTTGGATTCTAAAGGGTCACTTTACAACTTGGTCAGACCACATACACTTACGTGTGCGCTTGGGCTCAACAATATACAAACATAAAACATCATATAAACAACAAACATTCAAAACCCTTAACCCATGTTTGAAAACCAATATCAAAATAATATGAATAATACTTTAAAACACATGCTTTTAACAAAGTAACAATTTAAGAGTAAATTCCTGAAGGGTTCTCGATTATATGAAGAAACCTTGAATTGAGCCCTAGGTGCTCAATCTTGAAGAAACCCTAGCTTGCTTTGATTAGAGGAATTTGAGAGAGTAAAGAGGGTCCTTGATTTGTTAAAGTGTTAAAATAATGCCCCAAAGGTGTATTATGGACGTGGGGTCTAAGTGGTTAAAGAAAGAAATGTCCAAAGTGCCCTCAACTTAAAACTGAAAAATTATGTCCAGTGACTACGGGTCACCTGATGGCTCATAGCGACATATTATGACTCGTTACTATGAGTTGTAGACAAGATAGTGTCATCAGGCACACGTACTGTTGACCCTAAAAACTTGAATCATATGACTCATTAGGGGACCCTACAACTCATTAGGTCCTAGTCATCACCAGGACAACAATACTTGGAACATATAATGGTTTGCTACAATTGGGATATCATGACCCATAATAAGTCCTTAGGACTCGTTATGAGCCACTCATACCCAGAGCAGTAAACATAGCCACACACACTGGTCAGGATAGGATTTAGGTCTTTACAACTATTCCAGACTCCCTACAACTCATAAGGAGAGCTGTAGTCAAGGCAGTTACGATAAAATTGTAGAAATTTTCAAGGCCCAAAAATCTGGGGTATTGCACTAAAAAGTTGTTGAACTCCCATATTGTAGAGAGTGCTAGGATGGAAATGCTACTTAATTCCTTTCTTTCCTAAACCTCCATCTACCTACGCCTATCTCTTATTTTGTTTTCTAAAACCTTATGTTAGTTTCCCTTTGTTGTTTCTAGTGGCTTTTTAGGCTTAAGAATTTTATGGTCATTTAAATTGCACTGTATGATACTTTCTATATTAAATGAATTGAATCTTAAATTATGTCTATTAACTGTCTCTTCTCTTTAAGGTATTTCAATCATGTTAGTGTTGCCCCAGTGATCATGAGTTAACTAATTGGTGCTTATTACTATCTTGGTTTACTGTTCTTGCCTTTTTACGATACCAAAAAGGGAAAATTAAATTCACTATGTAGGTACCATGAGAAATACTGAAGTGTTGATAATATCGATAGAAAAACACATACTGATACTGTGATACTATTGTGATGTATGTTATAAGAGAGAGTGAAGGGATGCCACTGATAGAGGGAATGCTAGTGTATGTGTAGATATAGTTGCTCTATATCTGAATGAATTTTGATGCTTTGTGGACATGGTTTGTCATCATAAAAAAAAGGAGAAAATGATGTCTCATATTTTGATGATGAATGAATGATATTGAAGGACCACGTCCCTCACCTATTTTTCCTAGGCATAGTTGTCACACTCTACATAGTTTTGTCCCCTAGTGCAACAACTATGCAAGTGCACAATGTACCAGAATGTACAACTAGTTCAATCAAATTTCTATCACTCAATTCTACACTACTATAAATACATAAGAATGCACTTTACTCTATTATTTTTGCAAATTGAAGAATCTCATGGTGGCGGCGAAAACTCTTTCTAAGCTTAAATTCTAAATATCTTCATGCTTAGAGTTAAGGTGCTCTTGAATCGAGTCTTGTAATCGATTTACTCAAAAAATAAGAGTAAAGCTTTTCTTTTCCAGTTGAATTTCTTAGGTAGAGTTACATGAGTGTGTATTGATTAGAGTTAACGAATATTGAGAGTGAAATTGACAAAGGTATCAAGAGGTGATTGTAATTGAGTTATTATAATTTCAGGAACTTAAAGTTAAGTTCTAATGGAACCTTTAATCAAGATGTGTTTTGATTATAGTGGAGTTTGAGAGCCTATGAGTGCAGGTTGTGGCCTTTTTCTCCCTTGAGCAAGGAGGTTTCCACGTAAATCATTGTGTAGATTTATTTATAGCATATCTGTGTGTTCACTATTTTATTTCCATATTATTCACTTTAGGGACCTAGTCCTTTAGCGATGGTGTACCCCCACGTTTCAACAAGGTAAGTACTACAGAAAGAGTCAAGTGCAAAAGTTTCACTGGGTGATACAAAATTTGGAAACTGTTTCTCATTGTATATATATCAATGAATTCGGGAGTAAAATTAGTTACTACATGCAAATGTAGTGACTTATATATGTAATTTTACTTTTCATATCCTTTTGGAGATTTTTTATCCTTTGCCCGTGTTGTGAATACGAGATTCCTATGTATCAAAAAACATACATATATACAAGTTAAATAAAAATAAATTTGGCCTATTATGAGTATTCTTTTTTCTCTATCATGTTATGGAACCACAGTTTTGATACTATATATGTAAAGGAGGTATTTAGAAGAAAATCCATTTATTGAGCTTTATTTTTTTAATTACTTGTCGTTATTTAGTTGTTGCAACGATGAGTTTAAAATGATATAATTAAAATATCATTTGCACTAATTTTTCCCTATCCTTTGTTTATTTATTAATTTTTTCTCTTTTGTTTACTTCAAATATTCATCTCTATAACCCATATCTCATTACCTATTCAATTCATACTCTTAATATCCATAGCTCTCGTGTTATTCATATTTATAACCTCTAAATATTTAATCTAAAACTTTAAGATATCTTTTGATAGTCCTCTATTTTTATCTATATAAATCATCTATTTTTGTTTCATGAGACCCCAATCCAATGTTGTCATTTGCATTCTCTAGTTAAATCAGTCTTATATAATTAGTGTACTAGTTGATTCATGCTTTAGTTTGACTTAATGAAGAAGACTCTAAATTTTGAATGGTTACAAAAGATGTTGTCTACAAGAACTCAGAAATGTAAGCGTTACTTATGCATTCTTGTTTCATCTATATTTTCATGATTAAAGACTTAATAATGATGTGCATGTTATATTTTTTATTTTCTTGTGCTCTTTCTCTATTAAACTTCTTTAATTTAATTTCTTTGAATTTTTATCGTAGTAAGTTTGCATTTCTATTTGGGCTCAAATTAGCCATTTGTGACTCGATTGAAAGTTTGCCAACTACTAACCAAAGTTCAAAACTTATAGTTGATTGCTAAAAATGAGTTAAATTTAAACATTAAAATACACCCTCATTTGGTGCTTTTTGTCATACTTTTAAAGACTTAATCATAATTGTTGCATTTTACTACTTATTGCATACACATTTTCATAAAATCGTAATTTTTTCAACATGTCTATAAAAATTACACGGGAAATACATACAGCACACGTATTTAGAAACTAGTTATTAATAAAAAAACATAGGAGTTAACTAACCCGTATAGAAGAAGTATATCAAAAAATAGAAAAATCTTACACAAATACATGATTTTATATGAGAATCACCCATTCATCTATATAAAATGTAACCTCATGTGTACATCAAAAAGAATAAGGGAGAAGAGGCTATTTTTTTAAGTGTACAAAATCTATATCTATTCCATCAAAAGCTTTCTTATACCCCCTCCCCCTCTCTTCATAGGTCCACATCAGTGCTAAAGGGGTAACGTCACATGTCCCACATCTCCTCCTCCATTTTCTATGTTTGTTTCATAGTTCTCAGCATTACACACTAAATACTAGATCACCTCACCAACTTCCTCAATAACGAAATGCTGACGACAATCTAAGAGTAGATCCACATCTTCTTGGATACTTTGCACATATTGCACTAAGTTGCACAAGTAATACTATTCTTCATCAATTTCTCTATGGTCCAGATTGTTGGAAAATAGTAAATAGCGGAAGCATTTTAAAATCATATTGCTTGCATGAATTATATACAACAAACATAGGTACGTACTTCACACAAAGTGTGCTTAAATTTAATCAAGAAATACCTCTTGAAACAAGTCCCTCTTTGGTTTTGTGATCTTATATAGTGATACCAAATTTTCAGCCGAACTCTCTCAACACTTGAGTGAGCAAATACTGAATAAAAAGCTGAATTAAATTTCTAGGCTAGGAAAATTTCTATTTATGAAGATACACTCCCAGTACAAGAAAGAAATAAAAACACACACCTATTTTCTTTAGGACAAAAAAAGGTGGCGACTTCTTTTTTTTCCATAGAAAATAGGATTCTGAATTCTTGCTTAATATGGGCACTATAAGGATCATGAAATTAATTATTGAGGCTCCCTATTATGAAAATAGTTCAAATACTAATTTTAATTATTTTTACCATAGTAAATTATAAATTATTCCACTAAAAATTCGTAATTGCAGTCCTCTATTTTTATTTTGAAATTCTCCATTAAACACTTATGTAATTTTTCATGTTAAGATTATAGATACTAATAAATAAATTAAGTTACTGACGAATTTAAAATAATAATGAATTTTCCTTAGAGCAATGTTTAACTTATTTCATATGTTGGATTCATAAATCTATCAGCCGAGTTTACATATGAAAACTTCTAAGTTTCTCATAAAATAACATATCATCAATCTCTATACCGAGACATGAATTCCATCAACTAACTTATTATTTCACCAATCTATATTATTATCATTCAATCTACCTAGAATATTGACCCATCTCATAATCTCATCTTTTAATAAATTAAAATGTGAACACGGAAATAGTTATATCAAGATTGAGAAAATAGTACTTTTAATAACTTAGAGAATATGTTTTTATCAGTCAGTTTGAAACTATTATCTCTACTTAATTATTTTCAATACATACAAAATCTACTTTTACAAGAAGTTAGAATTACATCATTCTCGTAATCAAGATAAATTACATTTAATTTTGAGCTACAATCATTCCGATGGTTTATCTAAATTTTTATCTACGACTGTGAACTATAGTTTTAACTTATAAGAACTGATAATTTAATCTTCTGTATATAAGATAAACTTTATAGACTAAACCATCTACTATATAAGTTGAGGACACATATGACAATGATTTATTATGTGTAACAATATACTGAACTGAATGAATAAATAAATAAATAAATAACCAATCATTGAATAAATAATATTACATCAAAATGCATGGTTTATAGTATATCCTAACAATCACCCACTTAGAATCGTAAACATGCACCCACAACTCTAACACCCAATCCTTCCACATGCATTTTCAAAGGTTTCTGTCATAGAGCTTTTGTAAAAGGATTTACCAGGTTATTTTTTGATTCAATCTTCACAACCACCACATTCTCACTTTGAACTATGTCTCGAATCAAATGATATTTAAGCTCAATGTGTTTTATCTTCTTATAGCTTCGTGGTTTCTTTGAATATGCAACTACACCACTATTGTCATAATAAATTATAAGTGATGCTTCTATCGCAGGAATAACCGCCAAGTATTTAAGAAAGTTTTTATGCCATAATGCTTCTTTAGTTGCCTCAAAGGTTGATACATACTTGTTTTTCATGGTGGAATTAGCAACATAAGTTTGCTTTATGCTCTTCCAAACAACAATTGCACCTCCCAAAGTAAACACATTTTCAGAGGAGGACTTTCTGGAGTCCTTGTCAGATTGGAAATCTGAGTCCGTGTACCCTATTGGAACCAACTCATTCAAATGGTAAATTAGCATGAATCTCTAGTCCTTTTTAGGTACATGATTATATACTTAACTGGTGTCCAATATTCTCTTTAAGGGTTAGATAGAAATCTACTAATCATGTCTACAACAAAATAGATATCAGGTCTAGTGCACAACATCACATACATGAGGCTTCCTAGAACTGATGCATAAGGAACTACCTTCATGTTTTCTATATCTTCATCTATCTTAGGACATTAATTCTTAGATAGAGAAATTTCATGTCTAAAAGAAAGAAATCATGTATTGGAATCATGCATGTTGAATATGGTAAGAATTGTATCAATATAAAGAGCTTGAAATAAGTCTAACATCCTTTTTCTTATGATCACATAGAACCTTGATCCCAAGAATGTGAGAAGCTTCTCTCAAATCTTTCATATCAAAATTACTGGATAATCATTCCTTAACTGAATTCAACAAGATCACATTATTTTCTATGAACAAGATATCATCTACATAGAATACTAGAAACATCACTTTGTCCCCATTCCACTTTTTTGTAAACACAAAACTCATCAAAACATTTCGTAAAATCAAAAGTCTTAACCGTATTGTAAAAAAAATATTCCACATCATAGAATCTTGCTTTAATCCATAAATAGATCTCTTAATCTTGCACAACATGTGTTCTTTCTCTTTTTAGTAGAATTATTTGGTTGTCGCATAAAAATGCTCTTATTAAGACGTTCATCAAGAAAAGCTATCTTGACATCCATTTGCCTAATCCCATAATCATAATGATAAGTAATGGATAAGAAAATTCTAATTGACTTAAAAGCATGGCTACTGTTGAAAAGGATTCCTCATAATCGATCCCTTCTTTTAGAGTAAATCATTTTGCAATAAGTCTAGTTTTTTAAGTTTGTACTTTTCTGTTCTCCTCTTTTTTTCTTATAGATTTACTTGATTATAATGGGTTTAACATCATCTACAGGTACATCTACAAGATTCCAAACTTTATTGGGGTACATGAACTCTATTGTTGATTTCATAGAAATAGTCCATTAGTTATATCTTTATCTTGTAGTGCTTCATCGTAATTCATAGGCTCGATATTAAACTCTTTAGGAATTCTATCAAAAGACTCTCCTAAGTGTACATACCAAGATGGTTTTCTTATCTCTCTCCCACTATAACTAGACACTTCAATTGTAAGGGTCAGTATAGAGATAACTACACTAATATGATCTTGTGATTAAACCACATCATTTGCTAGATTTTGAATATCTATGTTATCCTCGTTACCTTGTGGTGTTGGAACACTAATGAATTCTTCCTCTCATGAACCCTTACAACTTTGTTGCAATGTATTTTAAGGAACTTGTACTTGTAGAACTGTATGTTTATTAATAACTCTTATACCACTAAAATGCAATGGTATGTTAACTCTGACATCTAGAGTTTGGATTTGATTTTCATTATCATTAGTAGCTTGATTCGTTATCTCTAAACTTAATTTCCATAAAACAATTTTACTTCTGAGAATGTGGTTTGTTAAAAATTCTTTTCTAGAAACTTATTGTTAGTACTGACAATGACTTTCTTTTCTATAGGATTGTAAAATATATCACCTTTCGTTCCTTTAGGGTACCCAATAAAATTGGTTCCAACTTTTTTGCCTTTTCTTTCAGCACATGTGCTGGACATCCCTAAATCTGAATATATTTTGGACTAGGTTTATGCCTAGTCCACAGTTCTATGAGTGTCACAGGTACTGACTTGGGATAAACTAAGTTCAAAATATAATTTGAAGTTTCTAGTGCATAACTCCAAAATGAAGAAGGCAAATCATAGTAAATCATCATAGATATAATCATTTCTAAAAGAGTCATATTTTTTCTTTCTATTACACCATTATGTTATGGAGTTCTAGGTGCAGATATTTGAGATGTAATTCTTTGTTTTTCTTAGTAACTAATGAACTCTTTGGAGAGGTATTCACTACCATAATCAGATCACAGTGACTTGATATATTTCTCATGTTGTTTCTCTATTTCTATCTTAAACTCTTTGAATTTCTCAAAGCACTCAGACTACAGCACAACAAATAAATATATTCATATTTTAAGTAATCATCAATAAAAGTCATGAAATACTCATAACTGCCTCTCGCTTGAATGTTCATTGGGCCACACAAATGAGAATGAATTAACTTTAATTTATCATTTACTCTATTTCTTTTTGAGGAAAAAGGTCTCTTAGTCATTTTTTATTCTAAATATGATTGACATATTGGTAGTACCTCTACTTTTAATGATCCTAAAGATCCATCCCGAATCAACCTTGAATTTTATCTAGATTTATATGACATGGACGCAAATTTCATAAATAAGTCTCATTAAATTCAGAAATTTTTTTTCTTGAAATATTAACATTATTTAGTTCAATAATTTATAGCAGTTCAGGAGAGATATTAATAATAAAAATATCATCAATCAATTACCAACAGATATTGAATATTTATTATAGCTAATAACACATTCGTTATCAGAAATATTAACATCATAACCATCTCTCAAAATTTTAGAAACTAAAATTTAAATTTCTTATAACAACAAGTGTATATAATGTATCTTTTAAAATTAAAACTCTACCACTACTAAACTAAATACTAATATTTCCTAATGCTAAATCTGGAGCTATTAAATCATCTACTTGAAAAATACTAACTTCACCTCTAATCAGCTTGCACGTTTCTTAAAACCCATGCAAAGTAGTGTAGATATGATTAGTGGCTCCTAATCTACACACCATGAAGTGGTAGAAACATCCGCTAAAAATGTTTCAAAGATAAGTGAAAGTGAGTTACATGTTTTGTCTTTCTTCTTGACTAAGAAAACTGGACAGTTTGCCTTCAAGTGACCCGATATATTGCAATAAAAACACTTGCCTTAAGGTTTTTTCACGTCTCCAGCCGGAGCTACGACTATCTTAGCATTGTAAGCCTTTTTTCTTCTTATGTCCGCATTTCAGTTTAGAAGTAGTATCTTTCTTAGCATTGAGTTCCACAGTTGGTGTCTGTTATTTTATGATAGTCTACCTTATCCAACTCATTCAAAAGTAACACTGGTAACACCAAAGATAGACTCATCTTATTCATATTATAGTTTAGGTGAAATTGTTGAAAAATGCCTAGGAAAGGTTGTAATATCATATTAACTTATGAGTCGTTATTGTTGACACCTAATTTTTGCCCTCCAAGACTAAGTTTAATTTCAAGTTTCTTCGATTTTAAAATAAATTACAATATTTTTTTTTTGGATAAAATCTTTTCAAAGTGTTTATCTAGGTAATTTAGTCATTTTAAGTAGCGGCTATATATTTTCGTATTCAATTATACGAAATCATGTAATTTTGTTACTTAAATGTTTATTTTATGAAGTATCAGATTTTAATCCAGGGTTATCTTGAAAATTAAATGATTAAAATTTTGATTTAAATATCATATGTTCTCAAAATTAATTTATTTGGAGAAATACTCATTTGATTTTATTAAATCAAGAATCTGAAATTAAATGAGGTATTAATTTATATTGAGTTTTGATTTAATTTAGCCATACCATTAGGTTTTATCGTAACTGAAATTAAATTAGCCACGAAGCAATGCAATTGACCAATAAATTTTTAAATTGGTCAAAACTTAAATAGAATTGGCCAAATGTTAATATACCCTTTCCCAAAATAACCAAATTAGCCCAAATGATTAACACCAACAGCCAAGCCCATTTTGTTTTCCCCTTTGAACACAAAACCTGACAATTACCCCATCGACTCAGCCCAAAACTGCCCGACCCGGCCCACTTATTTTCCTCTTTAACAAAACAACAAAAATAATGAAAAAATCCAATTCAGAAAAACTTCAAACAATATCCAAACAACAGCAATATCAACAGCTTCCAAACGACATAATAACAACAACAATTTCAACGAATAGCTTATCCAACCCGACATAAAAGCAAACCGCCAAAACCCAATTCCTAAACGCGAAGAATAACAACATCAACCGATATCAACAATAACTTTGACTCGAATTTGACCCGAACAACAACAATTTCAACCCGACACTAAAAGAAAATCTCGTCAGCTCAGCAATCCGTACAATTCCATACAACTCATCCTATCTTATTTTAAAATTTTGAATTTCTCCATATAGACAAAATCCTAAAAAAAAACCCTAAATTATTTTATCCCACATCGTTGGGAATGAGAAAATGGCCCCATTCTTTTTCTATATATATACCACTATTGTGTTTTCATAGAGAAGGGTCGGAGAAGTCAGATAGCGGGAACCCCAAAAAGAGTTGGATTTTGCTATTTAAAAAAGGATTTTGATGCCGAGAAGTTTGATAAGACTGATTTGAGCTCGAATTTATAGGCAAATAATCCAAGTTCATCCCAGTGGTGGCAAGAATTTTTTGATGAAGCTCATAAGTCCGATTTGCTGCTCCAAAAAAGATAAAGTTCCAACCTCTTTTTTCCTTCTTTGCGGTTCTATTTCTAGTTTTGTTATCGTCAAGGTATGTTTTTAGTATTTTGTGTATGGTTTACATACTTTGTAGTGTTGTTTGTAACAATAGTTAGTAGTTAAAATTTATTTTAAATTTTGATGTTGGTGGTTTTGTTGTTGTAGATTTAGGCTTTTCTTTCATGTGGCGTCAAATAACTATTTTGGTGTAGTTGGTAGTTAAAATGGTTCATATAGTGTTGAAAGGAAGGTGTTTGAATTGGCTTGAGAATGATACTGTATGTATAAGTTAAAATTTCAGCTATTGTTTAAATATTGATTCAAAAATTTGAAAGCCTCGAGTCAATTTATTTTCTTTTGAAAGTTGTGCGGGATTTGCTTGTGCCATGTTATGAAGAGTTGTAATTAGAAGTTACTCTTTAAGTCAGGGACTCTCTAAGGATCGTCTTGGCCTATAATGCCGGGTAGAGAAGAGATGAGACTATTTTCTATTCTTTTTGGAACTTTGATATAGCTCAATAATAGCTTAGATTTGTAGGTTGTACTCTCTGGTTCATATTCCCTGATTCCTTAATTTATAATTAAGTCCCAGGCTGTACTCTTTTTTCACCTGTGCGTAGTTTAATATGTGTCCCGAATGATCCCCTTTATGCTAATATTAACTCTTTTAGTATTTATCTTGATTGGTTGGTGTGAGATGTTTGTATAAGTTTAAAAGAGGTCAAGGCAAGAATTCATACCTCTTCGTGCTTTTCCAGTAACCATGGTGAAAATCGTATAAATTCTACCCGTAGATATTATGCTTGACTTACTTGTCTGGTTGCTTGGCCTTAGCTTGAGCTTGGCAGTAAAGCTCATTTGGGTATAATTTACCTTGGCTTGAATGATAGGATTGTTGTTTTTCTTTGGCTTATTCAAATTACATTTACTATATATTGGAGATAATGGATTATATAACTTCCTAATCCTTCTCAGTGATGTTGTGCATGAACACCCTCGTTGGAGTCCAATTGGATTCACGTCCGTGCGTTTCTTCAATGGGCCATGGAGGCTCAATTTAGCTTGAATTCCCAAGCTTCCTAGAATTCCCAAATGGACTAAAACTCAAGAGGATCAAGTCTGTATACAAAGATATACAGATGATATACACTATATTTAAGTCTTGGAAGCTGATATGCAGATATAAGGAAGCAATAATCAAGTTAAGGAAGTTGGTATACATAGTCCCAAGATGATATATGGTGTGTATACACTCCAAATGTGGGAGAAAATAAGTTGATATACAACTTATATACATTGCTGAAAATGGGTTAAAAGCCCAAGTTCAAATTTGGACAGCTCTCGAAAATGGGCCAGATAAGAGGCCCGAATTTCCTTTATTTATTTTGTATGATTCATGTTTGATTATTTGTTGTCATAAGTTTTTAAATTGGGTTAACCTTAATAACGAAAAAATGGCATGCTAAAACAACAATTCTTACTTATTGACATAGTGTAGCCAACTTTAAATTAATTGGCATAAAATGTCCATTTCAACGCTTTGGGCTATTTATACTAGCCAAATTTTACTTTTACTCTCTCTCTTCAATTTAAAAATATTAATTACTTAATATATTTTCTTTCCTTTTTTTTTATGCTTTGCTTATTTTATTTACTTTAGAACCTTCTATAATTTTTTTGTGATCTCTATTATCTACTTCATTTTCTTACTACTACTTTCGCCCATTTAGTCCATTTTCTTTCTAAATTTTCTCCACATCCTGGATTTAATCATCTATAACATGTAAAAAGTTTCATCTCATTTAACGATTTTTAGTAGCTATTATATAATCAAAAAGTTTCTTAATTTTTAGGATTTCATGCATTTCAATGTTGCGTTTTTTGCCTTAGCTGATTGAAACTTGTATTTACTTACTTAGAAGTAATGAAAAAGACAGGTTCTTTGAAAAGAAGTGAAAAAATGGTGTGTAGTGATTTAGATTTTTTAGAATCTCCTCCCAAAATTTCAATTCCGTCACATTCAAGTTCTTTTAACAAACATTCTCAATGTAATATGAAGAAGAAAATAATGTTTCTCCTAAGTTTTCTAAGATTTGTTAAAAAAACAAAAAAATTATTGATAAAAATGAAATGGGTGTTAGATTTATGGATAAGAAATGCAGTGCTAAGGAAAAATTATTGAAGAACAGGTTCATGTGAATGAAGAAAATTTTATTTTGGAAAAAGAGAAACCCATTTGTAGGAAAAAAAAGAAAACTGCGATTAAAAATTGCATCTTAAAGGTAAATTTTGAATCTTTTTAATTTTCTATTGTACACATATGTTTATATGATCTTTGTGATTTATATTGTATAAATTAATTGCAAAAAATAGTAGTGTTGATTAGATTTCATTTTGCAGATGTGGTAATATTACATTCCAAAAAGCAAACAGTCTCCTAGTGCTCGCTATAGCTCCCACGTAAATGGGGATGCTGCCCGTAAGTTGAATGATAAGCTCAGCAAGCCTCAATTGAAAAGTTATCTCGCATTGTATAATTCTGAATGGTACTCTCCAAGATTTCATTTTCCTTATAATGTTGTCGCTCAACAGGAGTTATATCATTAACACAACCTATAATTGCTTCATTTTGAAAAAAATTATCTTTGTGATCACTCTCTTCATTACTATCAAGTAACATATTGTTGCTGATGTTGAGACTGTTGTAGTTAGAGTAATTTGGGATAATTTCAGTTCTATTCCCATATATATCAATCGAGCACACTATGAGTATCTATAGGCTTCCAATTTATACACAAGGGATAATCCTTAAAATTGGGGTTTCCTTTTTTCCATCTCTATACATACTTGTAATCCCATAGTATTGCGTATCACCATCGATTTTGAATCTTCATCAATTTTATACCGAACTTCTAAAGAATTGAAATCTGTATTTACTTCTAAATGTTCATCAATAATCTGAATGAATTCCTTATAATTAATACTATATTGATGATAATCCTTCAATTTTATAATTCTAAAACCTGTTGTTAGAGTCTCATTCTCCACTGTAGTAAATCCAAAGAGACAGAGAAGTCATATTCTCTAATTGTTCTCTAATTCAAGAATTGACGTATATATGCAACTTTAATATTCCTCCCAATAACAGTTGAAATCTTTGAATTTGCATTTTCAGTTTAGTATCTTATAAAGCCTGAACAAAATCTGTAACGACCCAAAATCATCTCCCAAGACGTCACACGGTGCTTAAGGCTACAAGTATCCCCATGCTAACCCTTGGAGTCGGATTCTTCCAATAACACTCAATTCAAGGTGAAATACACTCAACACTCGCATAGTCATATCACATGAAAGGAAATACGGGAAAGATACTCGGTCCATATGACCATAATACAAAGAAACTTCAACAAAACTACAATATCGAACCCTTGATACATCACAAGTATGATACTAGTCTGACAAAACCTCTATGAATCTAAAACTAGAGAGCCGTTGGGATAGGTCCCCAACTGACTCGAAATGAACTGAAGATAAAATATAGTCTCTCAAATACAGAAAATATCTGAAGATCGGTCCTCGAACCATGATGACTCACCACTGTAGAAAACATAGGCAAGGTACTCGAACAATCACGGATGAGGCTGGGACTAAGCACCTGAACCTACATTATAAGACAATGTAGCACATAGACATACATGTGAATCAGTACTTTGGGATGTACTGAGTATGCGGGGGTGAATGCATATGTATAAAAATAGTACCAATCTTCTTCAATCAAATCATGTATGCAAAATGAGATGACTCACATGGCTTAAACAAGTATAAAATATAAAGCTCATAAATCATGTAGAATGAGGCATGCAACATCAGGAGAGTCCTCCTACTCTCGAAGGGGTGGCAAGGCATAGAACCTGTTCTGGCGCTGACCGTCAGCAGTGCTAGAAGAAGATCCCTGAGCAGGGGCGGGATAGAGTACCAAATCTGGTGCGCTAGCAGCCTGTGCCTGAGGCCGGTCATCTTTGTTCCCCTATCTAGCATGGGGACAATCTCTAAGTCTGTGGCCCTGCTTTCCACAACCAAAACAACCCCTCAAATCTCCGAAACACTACCCTAGGTGATTCCTACCATATGTGAATCAGTACTTTGGAATGTACTGAGTATGCGGGGGTGAATGCATATGTATAAAAATAGTACCGATCTTGTTCAATCAAATCATGTATGCAAAATGAGATGACTCACATAGCTTGAACAAGTATAAAATATAAAGCTCATAAAACATGTAGAATGAGGCATGCAACACAAATCTCGTGAGTCATCGCTCTTTAACCTTAAAAATCAGAAATCTTCTCTTATTCTCAATGCCCAGAGGCTAAGGGACTTTGAACAATACTTTCAACTCATGCATATGTCTCATGGAGAGTAAAACCTCTTTAATGCTCAACATTTCATAATTATTTAGAACTCATATACTTGGAATTTCGAATCATATGACTTGGAAAACATACTTGAAGGCATTTCATTCACTTGAGGAAAAATATCTCATTCCAAGCTTTAGGGAAAAATCATTCTATCTCCAATGGAAAAGTATTCGAGTTCAAGGAAAGAACTTATCTCAATTACAGACGAATTATACTTATGTGTTGAAGTAATTTTATGCCAATTAATATAAACATATTATCATTGGGGGCGGGGAGAAGGATTATCTTGTTTATTTGTGTTGGTATGTGCCAAACAATTCTCATAAGAAGACCGACGAAGGATTGTCCGCAAGTTAGTATTTTCTGTTCTATCCCTTGCGCGGGATAGTTTTTTTCTCATGTTATTTTTCCTTCCCCAAAAAATGGTATCCCTTATTTTCTACTCTATAGACATGTATAAGTGTTTTATTTTTATCCCTTACGTGGGATTGTTTTTCTTATATTTTTTTTTCTTTTCTCAATGATTGTACCCCTCCTTGTTATTTCGTAGGCATCTATGCCTTTTTGGATATTTGTGAAAATGAATTTTAGGGATAATGGATTAGTGTTAAAAGGCATATACTTTCTTCAAACCCGATAGGCCAACCCTTGGCTCAAAAGGATCCTAAATTAGGATGCACGTTTATTAATATGTTCATGTGATATAACTATTTTATGTGTTTATACGTGTTATGTTGATTCAAATGAAAGGCAAATTGATCAAATCCCATTTTCCATAGAGCATCTCTAAGAAGAAATATACATCCACTATACAAAAGTCTGATCAATCATGCTCCAATTCTTCCAGAAAAGTCCATAATTATTCTTAAAAATTCTTAAAGTTATTCCTATAATTTTAGGAAGGTTGATTATGGATTTGGAAGAAGACATCGTAGGAACGAATGAAAAGAGCAATAGGAAAGTCAAAAGGTGATTGGTGAAGTTAGACCAAAAAGATGATATGCTAAAGACGAAAAATGAGAAAATGCCTAAGAAGATTGTTGTGGCCAAACAAAAGACTACTAAAGTCAATCAACCTATTGAACAAGAAGAGGATATTTCCATGGCAAAGAATAGAAAATTAGAAGAACAAATAGCCCTAACCAAGCAAAGATCGCTATCTTCGACCAGATGTTGAGAAAAGGAAAGGAAATATCAAAAAGAGACTTTGCTAAAGAGATCAAACAATTGACCATGAAATTTGAAATAGCTGTCGGGATGATTGAAAATATGATAGGAAGAAACGAAGGGAAAAATCAAAAGATGACAGCGTCATGCAAAGAGAAGTATCGATGACCCTCGAAGAACTCATGAGTGAAATGAAGGAATAGTCATAAGACGCAGACAAGACGTTCTCGTCGTAGAGGTTCAAGCAAGGAGATAACAGATCACACTCAAGGTGAGTGCAGAGAACTATATGAGAGAACTAGAAATTGTAAAAGTCCCAGAGATTTATCGAACACTGCAGGCTATGGGAACTTTATGCCCAATTAAGACTCTAAGCCCGCCACGTGACCCCATTAATAAGAACAAAAAATTTGCTTACCATTTTCTTAAAAAGTTCGTACCACAGATGGATGTTGTATATTGAAATTTAAAATATGTGATTTGATCCACAACGGTAAAATTTCTCACTTGTATGGGCCTCAATCATGTTGGAGTGTAATAGGTTTACACCAAGAGTATACATTACTAGTGATCGAGAAACTCAATATACTTTACGGTTTTTAAGGATAGCTATGAGGAAATTTACTCCAAGTTGGTCCAACCGAAGATCCTCCATCCAGTCGAGAGAAAGGGAAGGAAAGTGTTTGCCAAATGAAGGGAGGACGATGACATCTGTCATTATCATAATGGATTCTAAAGACATACAATTGAGAAATGTTATGCTCTCTGCTTTGATTTAGAGTTTGACCATAACTCTGTAAGACTCGTGCAAAAATCAACCACTTTCATAAATGAATTTATGGCCGAACAAAATTTAGAAACGTCAAACTCCCTTTGCTCAGGGTTACTTGCATCCACCCTACCCAAAGGGAGGAGACGGTTGTTGACATCTAATTTTTTCCTCCACGACTAAGTTTAATTTTGAGTTTCTTCAATTTTAAATAAAATTACAACATTTATTTTGTCCAAATAAAAACTTTTCAAAGCATCTATCCAGGTAATTTTGTCATTTTAAATAGTGATTATATATTTTTGTATTCAATCATACAAAATCATGAAATTTTGTTACTTAAATGTTTATTTTATGAAGTATCAAATTTTAATCAAGGCTTGTCTTAAAAATTAATCCAAACGATCAAAATCTTAATTTAAATATAATTTGTTAATATAATTTGTTCTCCAAATTCTTAATTTAAATATAATTTGTTCTCAAAATTAATTTATTTGGAGAAATACTCGTTTGAATTTATTAAATCAAGAATCTTGGAATTAAACGAGGTATTAATTTATATCGAGTTTCTATTTGATTTAGCCATACCATTAGGTTTGATCATAATTGAAATTAAATTGGCCAGTAAATTTTTAAGTTGGCCAAATCTTAATCTACCATTTCCCAAAATAACCAACTCAACCCAAATCAATAACACCAACAGTCAGACCCATTTGTTTTTTCCCTTCAACATAAAACCTGACAATTACCCACCGACCCAACCCAAAATTACCCGACCCACTTATTTTTCTCTTCAACAAAACAACAAAAATAACAGAAAATCCAATTCCCAAACAACTTCAAATAATATCAAAACAACAATGGTATCAACAGCTTCTAAATGACGTAACATCAATAACAATTTCAACTAACAACTAGGCCAACTCGACCCATAAGCAAATCGGAAAAACCTAAGTCCTAAACGCAAAGAACAACAACATAAACTGATATCAGCAATAATTTTGACCCAAATCTAACCCGAACAATAACAATTTCAAACCTGATGCTAACAAAAAATCTTGCCAGCTCAACAATCCGTATGATTCCATACAACTCATCCTATCCTATTTTCAAATTTTGAATTTCTCCATTTAAAAAAAATTCCAAAAAGACCTCAAAATTATTTAATCCCACATCGTTAAGAATCTATAAATGACCCCATTCCTTTTTTATATATATACCGCTATTGTGTTTTCATAAAGAAGGGTCGAAGAGGTCAAAAACCGAAAACCCTGAAAAGAGTGGGATTTTGCTATTTGAAGAAGGATTTTGGTGTCGAGAAATTCGATAAGACTTATTTGACCTTGAATTTCTAGGCTAAAAAATCAAGTTCATTCCGGTAGTGGCAAGAATTTTTTGATGAAGCTCGTAAGTCCGGTTTGCTGCTCTGAAAAGGGTAAATATGCATCCTCTTCTTTTCTTCTTCGTGGTTCTATTTCTAGTTTTTTTTATCGTCAAGGTATATTTGTAAGATTTTGTGTGAGATTTACATTCTTTGTAGTGTTGTTTGTGATAATAGTTAGTAGTTGAAACTTATGTTAAATTGTGATGTTGGTGGTTTTGTTGCTGTAGATTTAGGGTTTTCTTTCATGTGGTGTGAAATCACTATTTTTATGTAGTTGGTAGTTAAAACGGTTAGTATAGCATTGAAAGGCAAGTGTTTGAATTTGCTTGAGTATGATACTGCATTTATAAGTTAAAATTCCAGCTATTGTTTAAATATTGATTTAAGAATTTGAAAGTCTCAAGTTGCTTTATTTTATTTTTGAAAGTTGTACGGAATTTGCTTGAGCCATGTTATGACGATTTGTAAATTGAAGTTACCCTCTAAGTTAGGGACTCTCTAAGGATCATCTTGTCCTATAATGCAGGATAGAGATGAGATGAGACTATTTTCTGTTCTTTTTGAAACTTTGATATAGCTCAATAATAGCTCAGATTTGTAGGTTGTACTCTCTAGTTCATATTCTCTGGTTCCTTAATATATAATTAAGTCCCAGGTTGTACACTTTTTTCACCTGTGCATAGTTTAATGTGTCTCGAATGAGCCACTTTATGCCAATATTGACTCTTTTAGTATTTATCTTGATTGGTTGGGTTGAGATGTTGGTATAAGTTTAAAAAACATCAAGTCAGGAATCATACCACTTCGTTCTTTTTTAGTAACTATCGTGAAAATCGTATAAATTCTACCTATAGATATTATGCTTGACTTGCTTGGCCTTACCTTGAGCTTGGCAGTAAAACTCATTTGAGTATAATTTAGCTTAGCTTGAATGATAGGATTGTTTTTCTTCTTTGGTTTATTCAAATTACATTTACTATATATGGGAGATAATAGGTTATATAACTTCCTAATCCTTCTCATTAATGTTGTGCATGAACACCCTCGTTGGAGTCCAATTGGACTCACATCCCTGCATTTCTTTAATGGGCCATGAAGGATCGATTTATCTTCAAGTCCCAAGCTTCCTAGAAGTCCCAAATGGACTAAAACTCTGGAGGATCAAGGCTGTATATAGAGATATACAGAATATATACACTATATTTAAGTCTTGGAAGCTAATATGCAGATACGAGGAAGCAATAATCGAGACACGGTCCCAAGCTGATATATAGTGTGTATACAGTCAAAAAGTGGGAGAAAAGATACTGATATACAACTTATATACATTGTTAGATTAACTCTTCTAAATTTTTCATTATCAATAATGATATTCAAAATTACTTTTTGTCCTTTTCCAAGAAAATATTTTTTTTTCCTTAAATTGTTCAACCTTGTCTTTTGAGGAAATTTTTTCTTAATTTAAATAAATAATTTTTTCACTTGAATAGAATAGATGTCATATTTGCGAATAATTTTGAAATTCAAGATATTACAAAATTAGCCACATTTTCAAAATTAGTCATCTCCTTATAAATCAGTCAACTAATCTTTTGGTCAACCGCTTCATGGGCTCTCTTGAGTGTCTTAAGAACCATCTCAAGGCGTTACCTGATTTCTTACCTTTTGTCTCTAACTTTTAAAGATTTGTTTCTATTTTCATGTCTTTAAAATACTTTTAGTGTTTCTTGATATTCTCTTAAAAAAAATAAGTGGTGACTCTGTAATCTCTTAAATTATTTCAAAATTTTTCTTTAAAGTTTTAAAGTAGTTTAAAATGTAAAAAATAATATTTTCCAACCCTTCGAAGTCGAAAAGGGATAAAACAGAAATGACAACTCTGCTAGAAAAAATCAATATCCTCTTTTAGGCATGAGCCCAGAACGACCCAATACCTGAGGGGGTATTGGGTTCATTAGAAAACCTGCCTTGTGTCTATTGTCCACGAGTTAATTACCGACGAATCAGACTTATGTGTTGAAGGAAGTTTATGCCAATTAATATAAATCAATTATCATTCGGGACGGGGAGAAGGATCACCTTTTTTTTGTGTAGGTATGGGCCAAATAATTTCTGTAAGAAGACCGACAAAGGATCGTCCGCAAGATAGTATTTTTTTTGTTCTATCCCTTGCGCGGGATAGTTTTATTCTCATGTTATTTTCCCTTCCTAAAAAATTGTATCCCTTATTTTCTATTCTATAGACATGTATGAGTGTTTTATTTTTATTCCCTGCGTGGGATTATTTCTCTTACATTTTTATTTTTCTTTCCTAAATAATTGTACGCCTCCTTGTTATTTTGTAGGCGTCTATACCTTTTTGGATATTTGTGAAAATAATTTTTGGGGATAATGAATTAGTGTTAAAAGTCATATACTTTCTTCAAACCCAATAGGTCAACTCTTGGCTCAAAAGGGTCCTAAATTAGGATGTGCGTTTATTTATAAGTTCGTGTGATGTAACTGCTTTATGTGCTTATATGTGTTATGTTGATTCAAATCAAAGACGGATTGATCCAATCTCATTTTTCATAGAGCACCTCTAAGCAGAAATATACACCTATTGTACAAAAGTTCGACCAATCATGCTCCAAGTATTCCAAGTCTTCCAGAAAAGTCCGCAATCATTCTTAAAAATTCATAAAGTTATTCCTATAATTTCAGGTTGGTAGATTATGGATTTGGAAGAAACCATCGTAGGAAGGACTGAAAAGAGCAATAGAAAAGTCAAAAAGTGATTGGCAGAGTGAGACCAAAAAGATGATACACTAAAGACGGAAAATGAGAAAATGCCTAAGAAGATTGTTGTGGTCAAATGAAAGACTACCAAAGTCAATCAACCCATTGAACAAAAAGAGGATATTGCCATGGAAAAGAATAAAATTGAAGGAACAAATCATCCTAACCAAAGCAAAGATCATTATGTTTGACTAGATATTGAGAAAAGAAAAGGAAATATCAAAAAGAAACTTTGCTAAAGAGATCAAACAATTGGCCATGGAATTTGAAATAGCAGTCAAGATGATTAAAAATATGATAGAAAGAAACGAACGAAAAAATCAAAAGATGACAGCCTCATGCAAAAAGAAGTATCAATGACCCTCGAAGAACTCATGAGTAAAATAAAGGAATGGTCGGAAGACGCAGACAAGACGTTCTCTCCTTCAAGGTTCAAGCAAGGAGACGAATAGATCACACTCAAGGCGAGTGCAGGGAACTAAATGAGAGAACCAAAAGTTGTGAAAGTCTCAGAGATTTATCGCACACTGCAGGCTATGGGAACTTTGTGCCTAATTAAGACTCTAAGCCCGCCAAGTGACCCCATGAATGAGCACAAAGGATATTCTTACCATGTGCTTAAAAGAGGTCATACCATAGATGGATGTTGTATATTGAAATTCAAAATATGTGATTTGATCCATAACAATAAAATTTCTCACTTGTATAGGCCTCACATTATGTTGGAGTATGATAGGTTTGCACCAGGAGTGTACATTACTAGTGATCTCGCTACTCATTATACTTTACGGCTTTTAAAGATAGGTATGAAGACATTTACTCCAGGTTGGTACAAGCGAAGATCCTCCATCCAGTTGAGAGAAAGGAAAGGAAAGGATTTTCCAAATAAAGGGAGGACGATAACATCTGTCATTATCATAATGGATTCAAAGGATATACAATTGATAAATGTCGAACTTTCTGCTTTGATTTAGAGCACTTGATTAGAATTAAAAGATTTGATTAGAGTTCGTACCGGACTATTCATGAAGCAGAATAAAACTAGGAAAAATTGAAGGGCTTTCTAATATCCTGATAAGCTAACTTATTAGCTTTTTGTCATTTCTGATAAGCCAACTTATCATAATCACTAGACTGGTCATCTAGTTTCAAAGGACATCTTCATAGAGTGCAAATTTATTCTCTTCAGCAGTTAACACAATGTCAAAATCTCTCCTTCAGTCAAAATAGTTATGACCTCAAGTTTGTTTTAACCCAAAATAGTTCTAAGGGAGTTAAAGGAGACATATTGAATCTGAGGTTGAAAACCGTCACAATAGATAAAAAAAAAGTCATATAAACTTTGAATGACTAAATTCAAACTCATCATATACATATATATTCATGCATCTCAAATAGCCAATTATCTCATTTTGAATGACTAAATTCAAACTCATCATATACATATATATTCATGCATCTCAAATAGCCAATTACTGAGATAGGAGAACTACTCATACAATACACATATAAAATGACCAAGTATTCACACCATAAACTTTTAGAAACCTAACTCAGATGGAGAGTGTATTGTTAGTTTAAGTGAAAAAATAACTTTATTTACATTGATTCAATCTTATATTACTCAGTTTAGGAGAGTTAATACAGATTATCAAACTAGTGATTAATTCTCGATGACTTGTATTAAATTCATCCGATAAGGAGGAAGGTCTAAGCCAACACATAAACTTAATAATTCATTACTATTTAATGTTGATAATCATGGGGACGAACCTCTTGTTACCAAATAATTTTTCTTTTCATAATTTTATTGTAAAAGTTTTTCAGAAAAAACTAATTCATCCGAAATAGCATCTCAAACACATATATATACAATTTCATGTCCTGTGAGAAAAAACACAATGAAATAATGTTGCAACAAAATCTTTGAACATTACACTGTTTTAGAATTATTTCTGTATAATGCAAGTTTAATTTCTCCAAGAATCATGGAAACTCCACTATGAAAGATTTCAAAGATTCCACTAGGAAAAAAAGCTATTGCAGCCGCTATTATTAATAGAATCAAGAGATAATACTCAATTACCCCCTGAATTATACCTAAAAAGGTTATGACACACCTCAACTTAAAGGGGGTCCTATTACCCCCTGAACTGATTAAAAGTGTAATTTTGACATCCTTAGTGCCTACGTGGCACAACGCACTAAAGTGTCCACGTAGGCCCACGTGTGTGCCACGTAGACACTAAGAGTGTCAAAATTACACTTTTAATTAGTTTAGGAGGGTAATAGGACCCCCTTTAAGTTGAGGTGTGTTGTCGCTTTTTTGGTATAGTTCGGGGAGGTAATTGGGTATTTTCTCTGAAATAAATAAAGATGGATACTTTTGAAATAATTAAATAATAATATTTTGTCATTGAAATTAAATTTAACTCCTATTTTTATTAGGTTAAATAATTCAGGAACTTTACTAAATTTCAAGATTTCAAAGATATTATGTCTTTGTTAGAACTCTTGCCTCTTTAGCACATTATGAAATTTCACTCGATTTTCAACAAAAAATCATGAAACATATACTTAATGTTTAAATTATCTATAAAGATGTAAGTAAGGCTCGTGATGTCAATTGTTAAAAAATAGTACATAACAGAAGCATTTCAGAAATATATTATTTACATTATTTATAGACAACAAATATATAAACACGTACTTCACACAAAGCGTGCTTAAAATTAATTAAGAAATACCTCTTGAAGTGTGAGTGACTATCTTGACGCAAGTCCATCGATTTTACGGTCTTCTACAGTGATCCCAAATTTACAGTTGAACTATCTCAATACTTGGGTGGACAAGTACTGAATAGAAAACTGGATTGAATTTTTAGGCTAGAGAAATCTCTATTTATAGAGATACACTCCCAGTTCAAGGAAAAAAGAAAAACACACGCCCATTTTTTTTTGGACAAAAAGGGCGACGACTTCTCCTTTTCCCATAGAAAATAATAGTTTGAGTTCGTTTAATGGGCACTATAGGGACCAAAGAATTAATTACTGAAGCTCCCTATTATGAAAATAATTCAAAATAATAATTTGAATTATTCTTACCATAATAAATAGTAATAAAGTATTTCACTAAAAATTCACAATTGCACTCCTCTATTTTCATTTTGAAATTCTCCATTAAACACTTATGTAACTTCCTATGATATGATTACAGATACTAAACAATAAATAAATTACTGACGAATTTAATATAATAATTAATTTTCTTTAGAGCAATGCCTAACTTATTTCATATGATTCATAAATCCACCAGTCGAATTTACAGATGAAAACTTATAAGTTTCTCATAAAAAGCTTATCACCAATATCTATATCGAAACATGAATTTCATCAACTAACTTATTATTTCATCAATATATATAATTATCATTCAATCTACCAGAAATATTGACCCATCTCAGAATCTCACCAGAAAGAGATTATAATAGTTATATCAAGATTGAGACTATAAGTACATTTAATAGTTTAGAAAATACATTTTTATCAGTTAGTCTAAAACTATTATCTCTACTTGTTCATGTTCAATACATACAAAATGCATTAGCACGAAAAGTTAGAACTATACCATTTTCATAATTAAGATAAATTACATTTAATATTGTGGTACAATCATTCTGATTGTTTGTCCAAATTTTCATGTACGATTGTGAATTATAACTTTAACTTATAAGAATCGATGATTTAATCTTCTGTGTATAAGCTAAACTCTATACAACAAATCATCTGCTATATAAGTTAAGGATACATATAATATAATAATTTATTTAATGCAATAATTTATGGGAAAACTATCTTCTCTCTTACCAAAAACTTCAGATAATATGACTTAATAGACCCCCTCCCTCCCCCTCCCCCCCCACCGTTTCCAAGTTCCAAGTATCCTAACAAGCCATAATTTTTTGTAGTGAAGCAAACCAACCAAGTTTTGAAATTCTTCAACTTCCTAAACCTCGAACGACTCCGATTTTAGGCACAATGACGCCGTTCTTGTTTTATTAAATGTGAATGTATTACAGATAACAAAGAGCAATTCACAGTGAAAGATTAGATGCAGTGCCATTATCTAGATCTCTTGAATACTATGTGCCTATGTTATATGATGTTGATTGACAAAACCAAGCTGAAGTGACAGAAACTAAGAGGGGCTGCAAATAATTAAACTGCTCTTATTAGCACTCTTGATGATATTTCTATGAATTTTCAGCATAATTATCTACACAATAAATGACCATATACTTTATGCGTTAACTTTTATCATTTATGCGTCTTGTAGAACAGGTTTTGTGTTCGTATCAGTTAACTGAGGGTTTTTACTTTTTGGAATTGAGCAGATGTAATGGAGATATCATTGTTAAATGTTCCTCTCAACAACATCTCCCCATGTTTCCATTTTTCATCAAGTAAAAGCATAAAGAATATACTAGCTCAGAGGTATTATTGTAAGAGGATCTACTGAATATTTTAAAGTCGAATCTTGAGGCCATTGTTGGTGAAGCACCTTTCTGTGAGATGCTTCAGAAAGCATTTGCTGGACTAGCTTAATTTGTTGATTATGACTAGATAGTCCATTTTTTCCTTGTCATAATCAGCAAAGTGAATGATAATGGGATGACGGGCACTAATAAATATTATGGTTACATTTAAGGTATGTTAGTACTTTGGGAAATTATATTTATATTGTTGATGTGTTGATGATCTATAGGTCATGCAAGCTGAACCGCTGATTGTAAAAGTTTGAACATGCAGCCTTGAAATTCTCGAGCTACTTAAATCTTCCCATCAATGCCTTACTGCTGATACAACTTTGACATCTCTTGAGGTAGGAGCCAAAAACAGATGATCCCTGATCTTCTTTTCCCTTCTATGTGCTCTATTCCGACCCCAGTTGTACTGTTCCTCTCTGCTCTTTGTTAGTTAGAATTGTCATCCTTACATATGGGAATTTCCCTTGTTGAGAGTGTTTTATATTTGGATTGCAGCACTGTATACTAAAAATTCAGTCTGTGCATTATGAACTGATGTCCATGACTATCACAAAGGTTATTTCAGCTCAAATGGAAGGCTTTGGAGCAAACTGAGGAAACTCTGTGAAAATAGTGGAATGCCTAGGATTAAAGTCGAACCAAGAGCTTTTGATTGAGCTTGTGGCCCTTAAACAATTGAAGGAGAACTTTAAAAAAATGAAAAAGACTGAGGAAGTTGAATATATTGAGCAAATTATAGCTCTTGTTTCCCATATGCATGACTCTTCATGACAATGAAATAGTCTTAGACCCGAATGCCTGTGCCGATACCTCCTAATTTTTGTTGCCCCTCTCACTGTAGTTACTGACTGTTGGGTTCATAGTATATGAAAGAAGTGTGAATGGAAAAATGGAGAGTAAAATAGTGGAGGGAAGGAGACACTAAAATGAAAAGTGTACTCTCAAATTAGAAAGTTTACTCTTTCTCCCACATTGGTGGAAGTAGAGAACTTGGAAGTGTTTGTAATCAAGAACACTTGCTCCACATGGTAAGTAAGGCAAGAAATAAAAAATGTCTCGTGTCGTCGTCGCTCGCTCGGCTTCGGCTTTGGCAAATGATTGAGCGATGAGATTTAGGAAAAATTTTCTAATACTCTATTTATATAATTACATGCAGTAACAGTTGCAATGTTTCGAACAGAACTGATGTTTCAGTTGCACTATTTCAAGTAACAGTTACAGTAACAGAACTGATGTTTCAGTTGCACTATTTCAAGTGAACTGATGCACTGCTTCATGAACTGATATGAATTTTCAGAAAGAGGTGCAACCGAACTGATGTTTCAGTTGCACTATTTCAAGTGAACTGATGCACTGCTTCATGAACTGATATGAATTTTCAGAAAGAGGTGCAACCTTTAAAGTGAACCATTGCCTCTTTTCAGAAGAGGCATGTTATGGCTATATAAACCTGCTTTCATTCACAGGTTTAGAGACAAAAAATTTCAGAATAAAAATATTTTCTTGACTTTAAAAAAAATATTTTGTGTGATCACTCAAAACGTTCAGTGAGTTCGAAGATATTCCAATTGTTTGAGGTACCGCTACAGTTGGTTTGTTTGGCCATTTTATCGAGAAAATTCCACAACCTTGGGTACAGTGAGGGGAATTATTTCCTTAAGGAAACTCCTTGAATTCGGACAACTTGGCCAGTTCTGCTTCATCTTTATTTCTGAAAACAAAATACACCTCTTATAAAGATCACTTTGATCTTAGGTTGAGGGTATTTTTTGTACTTCACTGTGTTCTTGTTGTTAAACTTGAACTACTTGAAGTGGTTGTTTCTAGTATACAGATTCTTGTACCCGTAGAAGGAAGAATAACACTGACCAACCTTGTAATTATTGCTTCTAGACAAACTTATGAGTGAGATTTTATAAGAAAATGGATTGGTATCGGTCTTACTGTGTGTCCTAAGACAAGGCAAACGCTGGAGCACACAAATCTCATTCCTAATAGCATTGTTAAGGTATTTATTGCAAATCAGTGTGAAATAGACAATGTAAAGCTGCCTGATCTGATGAAATCTCTAAGATTGAACCAGCCATATTCACTTCTAGCACATGCGGATTCTGGAGTGCCAAGGGATACCCAGGGTTTTCCACTTCTGAGGGGCAATCACTCTTGTCGCTCGATTTTGATCGCTCTTTAAGCTCTCTAAGAAAGAGTTTGATTTTATCAAGTATGAACCAAAGAGAAGAATCATATCCATCCCATACCTATTCTTCATTGGATGATTCTTTAACTGGAATTGTTAGTAATATGCTTGCTTTGGATGTTGGAAGGCTATCTATCAAGACTACTGGAGAATGGATAGCCCACTTTGGAGAGAAACTCCATGGTCATAGTATGTTAGCAGCCGATAAACACTCCCTTGTACATCATAATCAAACAACCTAGCACACTATCTAATTCAAACTTTCTACCTACAATTCCCGGTGATAAAAATGCAGAGTTACCAAGGTTAGCAGGGGTTGCAACTGATGCTTAAGGGGGAAGAACCCCAACCTGCTGCTCTATATCTGTTCTACAAAGGGAGCCAGAATTCCCATCTATGCTGGAGATAAGAGTTCAAAAATAATCCATCTGGCGTAGACCTTCTAGGAGGTTTTCTAGAATGGTTTCTTCTGCTACGACTGTAAAAAGGGCTGATATTTTGGAACTGAAGGAGCAAGTTAGGGAACAAAATCAGGATGTGCAATGAGATTCCACAACTGAACTCTGATTACTTGCCAAGCATAATATGGATGATTATGTTGTAATGGCAAACTGTGGCTCCATCAACTTAATAGTCAACTTACTTAATTCAGAAGACGTGAAAGTACAGGAAAATATTGTTACCACACTTCTCAACTTATCAATTAATGACAACAACAAGTGTTCAATTACAATTACTAATGCAATCGAATCTCTGATTCATGTCCTCCATACTGGGAGTGTTGAGGCCTAAGAAAACTCTATTGCTACACTGTTTAGATTTCCTGGGATTGAGGATAACAAGATGAATATAGAGAAATCTGTGGCTATCAAACCTCTTATTAATTTATTTGAAAATAGAAATTCTAGGGGTAAGAATGACGCAACAACATTTTTTTTTAACTTGTCAATACTTCATGAAAACAAGGGTCGCATTATGCAGGCTGGTGCTGTAAAAGTTTCTCATTAAATTAATGGAGCCTGCTGCTAGGATGGTTGATAAGGCCATGACTATTTTATCAAATCTCACAACCATTCACAAGCAGAGGCAGAGCCAGGATTTCAATGAAGGGGTTCCATATTCAAAGAAAACTTAGGATTTCAACTAAGGGGGCTCCATATTCAAAGAAAACTTAGTCGAAAGGGGTTCAACACCTACTATAACCACATAAAAATAATTTTAATCATGTATAAATAGTATATTTTTCTGTTAAAGGGGGTTCGATCGAACCCCCGAACAGAAGGCTGGCTCCGCCCCTGTTCACGAGGGAAGAGCAAAAACTAGTCACAAATGAGGGATTCCTATTCTGATTGAGGTTGTTTAGCTTGGTTCTGCAGGCGGTAAGGAGAATGCAGTAGTTGATTTGTTGTGATTATGCAATAAGAATAGTAGGTTCTTAAATATGGGTCTCCAGGAAGGAGTCATACCTCCTTTAGTTGCAATGTCACAGTCTGGAACCCTATTAGCTAGAGAAAAGGTACGTGGCTTTGCAGAAGTCTCGCACTTTCTTTCTATTCTAATCCAAATATCCTAAATTATACATGTGGGTATATGCAGGCTCAGGGATTTCTTAGCTACTTCAGAAACCAACGACATGGTAATGCAGGGAACAGATGAGCTAAACATTGGATAGTGAATTGCATATTTTTCTCACGATAACGATTAAATGATGCGTTAAACTTGATATTCAGAGTTATTTATGTAGAGGATTCGACTAATTAAAATATTCTTATACTTGTGATCTGTCTTGAGGCTCTTATTAATCCAGTATTTCATTAACTTTATATGTATGTGAATTTGCCTTTTTACCTGTACCAAGTGTCTGATTGTATCAGCTTGGATGAAGAAGTATAGTAAAATGGGCCAAGTAACATGGGACTTTAAGCTAAAAGTGACAAAAGAGTTTGAACATGAGGTGTAGGTGGGTCAAGTCTTAATAATTGAGTGTAGGTGACAATTACTTTATTATAGATTAAGAAAGTTGGGTAAGTTTGAGAATAGCCTACAAGTTTTAAAATTTACACTTTGATCCAAATATTTACCAAATATAACGAGAAACAGAGGGAAAAAGGGCGTGTTTCTTTCTCTTCTCATCCATTGTTGTTTTCTCTCTCTTAGCAATTTTTATTGTTCATTGTTGTTGCTGGTTCATTCATCATCTTCTACTTCATTTTCTTCTTATTGACCATTGTTGTTGTTGTTGCTACCGCTACTTCTGCTATTTGACCAATTTCTTAGGTCAAATTTTGTTTCATACATCACTTCTACCTTGGCATTACTTCACAAGAGACTTTGGTAAGTCAAATTATGATTTTAGTTGAATTTATCATCTGGGTAACTGTTATCGTGCTATTTTTTCAACAATAGATAGCACGCGAACATGAATGCAATATAAGAGACATTTGTTTAAACAGATCAATAGTCTGATGCGACAGATGAGCCATCTGTTGCAACGGAAGACATATGTTGGATTCATGTTTATGGTTCTATAGTGCCGTAATATGAATCAAACAGATGGGCTATCTGTTGCAATATATGACCCATCTGTTGCAATAGACTAGTTATCTGTTGCAACAAGGTAAATATCTGTTGCAACAAAACTCGAACTCGATTCCAACAGACGTTTTATCTGTTGCAACAGGGTAAATATTTGTTGCAACAGATTAATAACTTGTTGCAATAGAACCTCAACTCGATTCTAACAGACACGTCATCTATTGCAATAGATGTATAGTCTGTTGTAACATATGATTCACCTGTTATAAAAGATGACTCGTATGTTGAAATCAACTTCAGGAACGCAACATGAATCCCAACAGGTAAGTAATTTGTTGTAACTGATCACTTACCTGTTGGAACAGATTACACATCTGTTGGGATTTATGTTATGATATTATGAAATCACTATTGATTTTTTTTAACAAATGACTTTATTTAGGTACCACTAATGGAGGAATCAATAACAATAGAGGTGGATTGTCATGGTCAATGGATCGAAAAAAGCAATCGATATGTATGGCATTAAAAAGAGGGTGAAATGCTAGAGACGTAGCTATGACAGTCCAAAGTGATATTTCGTATGATGATTTTGGGAACTTAATCATCAACTATTGTGGACTGAATTATCAACCGTAGAACTCGTCATCAGCTACATGTACAACTCTTTTGAAAATCGGAGGGTACTACCTTTTAAGATAATCGATCAGGTTTGGTTGCATTCTTATCTTAGTGATTCATCCAGGCCAGTGTTTAGGTTGTACGTGGTTGAAAAGACAAGAGAGAATGAGAACCATAATATAGAAGAACAACAACAACAAGACATCTTTGATGATAGGTTGGATGATCTAGACATGAACATTACAGATGATGATTAAACACCTACACCCGTTGATGCAACCAATACGGTGGGCAGTTCTTCTCTATCGACACAGTCTAAAAATCGTCAAGACGATGAGATCAGCTTTTACAAGAGAATGTCATTCGAGGACTAGAAAGAACTATCTACTACTTTGTTTATTTCTAGTTTGAAAAAAGATTTCAGAATAATGAAGGTGATTAATTTCAGCAGTGTCTTTTGCTACACATGTGCTAATCTGAACTGCAAATGGTGGTTGAGAGTGATGAAGTGCGTAAGTTCTGACATATTTGTTATTCATAAACATGAAAAGTATCACACATGTGGTTTGGAGCACATTTTGGGTTAAAATCCTCATGCCACGACAAAGGTCCTCGGTGAATATTTTAAGAATAGATTCCCTGATGGCAAAGGCCCTTTTACAAGGGTTATGACCAATCAACTCCTTAGGGAATTGGGTGTCCTGGTCAATTATTAGAAGATATATATGTCCATGGGGATCGCCAAGGATTTGGTTAGGGGGACACACGAGCATGGGTAAGTTGTCCTCGATACCTACCATTACATGCTTGATCCCACAAATCCTGAAAGTAAGACGGCATTGCATGTTGATGAAAATGGAAGGTTCAAGTACTTTTTTGTATCCTATGGTGCTTGGATTCAAGGTTTTCAATATTCGAGAAAAGGCATAGCCGTCGACGGTACCTTCTTGAGAAACAGGTATAATGGAGTTCTGCTAGTGGTGGCGGTGCAGGATGCGGAGAATCACATCTTTCCTGTCACTTTTTGTGTAGCAGACAAGGAATGTGATTCCTCTAATGAATATTTTTTTGAACAACTCCAAAGTTGCATCAAAGATACCAAAGAGTTGCGTTTTGCTTAGGATAGGCATCCAAGTATTCCAAAGATGGGTTCAATTTTATTCACTTTATCTCACTTTGGTTGTTGCAGGCATCTTGGAGAGAACATTCGAACCAACTTTCACAACAAAATGGTCATGACCCCTTTTTTATAGAGTAGTTAAAGCATATAGTAGAGAGGAGTTTTTAGACCATTTCAATCAAATAGCGGATATGTATTCTAAGGCAGCAGAACATCTCATATGTGTCGGTTTCGAGAGATGAAACCGAGCATTCTGTTCGAAAAATAGGTATATTTTTATGAATTTAATGTCTTATTTGAGTTATAAGTTTAGTATAATGTCGTACTAAGTGATTCTTTTGTATTGGTACAAGATTATGACATCAAACATAGCTGAATCAGTAAATTCAATGTTTGGTGATGAAAGTGAAGTTTTTATTGTGGCTCTATTTGAAATAATAAACAAGAAATATGGCCATTTTTTTCATGAAAGGCATGTGGAGTTCGAAGATGCAGGAACCCCATTTGTCCTAGAAGTGGAAAAAATAATAACAACGAACATCATTTTGGGGAATAGGTTAATCAAATAGCATATTAAAAGTTCATTATAAATGGTCATGGTGATGTTGCCACGGTCGGTCTTCAAATAAGATCTTGTACGTGCAGAGTTTTTGACTTGGACAAAATACCCTGTCCACATGCTATGATAGCATTCGAGCTCAATAAGGTGCAAAATATGGAACTAAAATTTATGAGTACTTCTCTTCATATTATTAAGTGAAAAAATATACAATGGCATACAGTGGGCATATTTCTCCGGTACCTCCTGAAGAATCTTGGATTGTTCCTGCAAAGCTTTTAGGGAAATTAATAACTCCTTCATATATTGACCCAAGCACTATCAAACCGAAAAGAAGACCATATAAGAGGAGGCATGGAGTTGGAGAATCATTTCCATCAAGAAGAAACAAGTGTTCCGTATGTAAAAGTGCTGGCCATAAAAGAACTACATAACCGAATCATAATCCACCATAATCATTGTAATTACAAAATCTTGTGTTGCTGTTTGCTATGGACTTTTATATATTTAACTCATTATTGTGAACATAAATATTATCATTTATTATAGGCAAAATGGTTCGGTAGACCCTTGTACTGTGTCTGTTTTGTAATGTGGACACTTCTACTTACATGTTTGTCATCTGGACCCTTGAACCCATTAAAAAGCAACATTTTAAACCCCTCTGACGGTGTGTGTAACACAACCGTGCCACGTCATCTTCCACATCACTTTTGAGTATTACATTAAATTTATTTGCCCACGTCAACTGCCACATCAGCCGCCACATCATATTTAAGAGTTACATTAAATTTTATGTTATTGTTAATTAAATATTAAAATAAATTTAATTAAATAAATTCCTTTTATAAATTGTAGAAATTCTAATACACAAATATAATAAATTTTTAATTTAAATTAATTTAAATTTTCAACTATAAATTTAAATTTTCAACTATAAATTCTAATATACAAACACAATAAATTTAATTAAACATCAAATTTATTTCAAATAATTGAAATTTTTCTCCAATTAATTTATGATTTTAACTATAAATTCACATACGTAAACATAATGAATTTTTATTTTTTATTTAAATATCCTTAACAATTTGTAAAAGTTATAAATATAATCCTAAACAAAACAAAAAATTTAAATTGAGAAAGTTAATACAAAAATTAAAAATTTAAAACAACAACAATAAAATCAGCCACGACTGAAGTTCAACCACAACGATGAACAACAACAACAAATCAACCACGATAATTTTTTGTTTGACAATGAACACAACAACAAATCAACCACAACAAAGACATCTTACTATTTAATGAGAATTTGGGATATATGATGAAGAAGAAAAAGAAGACGAAGAGAGATCCTTGGGCTGTGGGGGTGAGGCATTAATGGTGACGGCTATGGAAGCCATGGCTGGACGGGGAGACGAGGGGGAGGGGGGCATTAATGGTGGAGGTTGTGTGTATGTGTATATCGTGAATATGTAAAAATTGAAGAATTGGAAGAAGAAGATGAAGAAGCGGGAGTGTTGTCATGGTCATATGCCCATTCGACCCAATTAAAAATCACCTTAAACAAATCCAAAAAAAATGTTGTCTCTCTTCCTAAAATCTTCACTGCTCCTATAACTGTCAAAGCCACCATCTTCCGCCGTAAAATTTTTTCAAGATTCTATAAATGGCTGAACTTCCTGTCAATTTAGAGAAACCCACAAAGTTGAGATGTAAAAAATAAAGAATTAGAAGAGGAAGAAGAGAAAGATGGGGAATTGAGTGAATACGTTGTGTGATTGTGTTTTGGTGTATAAGAATAGTGAGAAAGGGGCATTAATGGTGGTGGTGGATGGCGGGGGTGGGGTGGGGTAGGGTGGGGGTGGGGGTGGGGGAGGTTTTTTTTTAAAAAAAATATTATTTTTAATTTTTAAAAATATATTTAAATTTAAAAGGTTGAGGGACTTTTTTCTAATTTTTTTTAATTATTTAATTTAAAATTGGTCAAAAATTGACCCCCACTCGCACCCCAGTTGAGTGTAATCACTCTTCTTATCCTAGTCACCATTTTAATGCCACATAGGCAAAATCAACGATCAAAGGATTTAAAATATAGCTTTTTAGTGGGTTCAGGGGTCCAGATGACAAACATGTAAGTAGAAGTGTCCAACTTACAAAATCGACTTAGTACAGGGGTCCACTGAGTCATTTTTCCTTTATTATATAAAATATCCTTTTTAATAACTTGTGCATCAATAAAAAAAGGAAAAACATGAACTAAATACCGCAAATCATAAAATTATTCTCAACAAATTACCCATCTATTGCAACAAATGGACATTAGCTGGAAGAACACAATATAATTCATCAAACTGGAATGTTTTCCTCCAACAGATGACAAATCTATCGCAACAGATGGATAATTTATTGACGAAAACCTAATCGATGACCAATCTATTCCAACACATGGTCCATCTATTGAAAGAACTCAAAAGCCAAAATTGCTTTTGGTTGCTACTGGATTCAAAATTACTTCTTACCTCCAACCGTCGATATGTTAACATGTTTAGAAGAAAAAATTAAAAAAAAGAAAGAAAATTAAAAAAGGAATTAAAAAGATAAAGTCGACCAAAAATAAATTTTCATTAAATGAAACATAAAACATATTAGGTATAGATCCGATATAGAAAAATTAAAATACATACAATAAAATAAAAAATATATTTTCATTATTATTATCAACATCATCATCATTATTATTTTCAACCGATCAATCGTCAGCCGGCAGAAGTAGGGCCCTCATCAACCTTGCTCTCACGGTGACCAACTCCATTTGCAGGTCGTTATTCTGCCTTTGAAGTTCCTGCACGGTGTCGCTTAGAATAGCAATGTCCCAAAAAGGATCAACCATATCTACAACATGCATGAATTGACAAAAAATGTAAATACAAAAGTAAAGAAAAGAGTTCAAATTTAATACAACGTATACTACCAACTGGTAGATTTACGCAAAAAAACTTACCTCGATGAGAAAGGAATATTCTCTTTGAATAAAAATGGTTGAAGATATAATACGAAAAGATAAAATGTAAGAAATAAATAAATGTGGAGTAGAATAAAAATTAAAGAGGGACCTATTTATAGAGAATTGAATCTAAATGCGTTTGGCAAAAAGGCACAACTGTTCAGCTCCATTGTATTAATTATATTCAAACTACTGCCTTTTTATTTTATATGAAAAGTCATAAATTTTTATTTTACATTCAAACTTCTTAGCTTTTCAAAATAGTTTGAGACTTAATAACAATAATTTTTATTAAGCTGTTGCAACTGATCATCCATCTGTCACAACAGATTTACCATCTGTTGCAACAAATGCTCTGTATGTGCAACAGATGTTTCATCGGTTACAGTATATGGATTATCAGTTACGATAGATAGACCATCTATTGAAGGAGATGTTTTTATTTCTTCTAACATTTGATTCATCAGTTGCAACAGATGAGGAATTTGATTCATAAGCTATTTTGAATGTGTTAGACAAAAAGTCACGACTGTTCACCTCTTTTTTAATAGTTATCATGTACCTTAATCAATCCAAATTGTTGACTTATTATATAAAAATTTAAAAATAAAAAAGGTAAAAAGTTAGTACTTGTAGCACTTGTTTTTCTTAACAGGCAAGTAGTCATCTGACATTGAAGATGGTTACCCTTTGAGCCTCCGTAGTCTTGTACACTACTTAACGATGGGAAGTGAAGAATAAATATTGTCTGAGATTGATGGGTTAGGAAGAATAAGGTACGTGCAGATGAATGGACCCACTTTCATGCATGGGAGTTATGTACTATTAATCAGCTATTGTGACAAACACACATAAAGTACAATGATTTTGTAATGCAGTTTTTTACTGATTAGACATTGATCATTCAAACAACATCCTATATTTTACAGTTTAGTTTGATAGGTGCGAACTGATAAGGTTGAAAGGTTCCAAGACGTTGGTGTTGGTACCCTGTTATAATTTAATAACTATTTTCCTAATGCTTATGTGTCAAGTTTGGAGAAGGGTTTAAGTTTTTGGTGGCAGTATAAATATCCACTAGTGATTGGACTGATTTTAATGGTGCAATGAACTTTTGAAAGGCCTCCGAAGCCTCGCACTACAGCAAATAAGAATGTAAAACCAATAAAAATTCCCCTGGTCCACATTTATATGGATGGTTTTCTCGAGGAGACTATTATATAGTAGAAAGTGCTTGGGAGAATACCTATGCAGTGAAAGGGAGGTAGAGAAGATCATATATCATCTCAGACCTTGTTTAAGAGGAAACACAAAAAAGCAAGTAAGTAACTTCTAGCTAATGTGGCCAATGAAATTGACTTGAGAGATGAAAAAATTGAATGAGCGTCAAATGTGGAAGTGTATCCAACTATTAAAATCTATCAGTCGTTCTTGAAAAAGAAAAATGCTCAAGAGGACTGGAGATGAAGACTTTGATAAGGACTGCGACTAGCGAGCGTGACCTTAATAAAGACCCACAAAGTGCAGAACCAGAACTCTAAGGAAGCAGCTTGGTGAGCACAGAGGATTGGTAAGATTTTCAGTCAAGAATGAAACCTAAACCAATAACTCCAAAAGTACAAATAAGGGAAGCCAAGACGTTAATTTCTGAAGTCTAACTTGCATCCCATGCCTTCTGTTTGTGGTTCTGATCAGGTCAATGGCAGTAGAAATAAAAAGGTTTGAAGTTGGACACAAATCCCATGTCTTGTTGTTTCCACTGCCTATGACCATACCAGAACCATAAACAGGAGTCATAGGATGCAAGTTTAACTTGATAAATTTCCACCTTGGCTTGATCTCTTATTTTTACTTCAGGAGTTGTTGGTTCAAGTTTCGTTCCTTACCAACAATATTACCACCATCGATGCTCGAAAAGATGAAATCTTAAAGTTCTGGTGTTGCATTCTGTGGGTCTTACACTAGCTAGTTGCAATCCCCTAACAAAGTGCATAACTCCAATCCGCTTCTACATTTTTCTTTTCAAAATTGGACTGATGGATTTTCATTTTTGGATACACTTTCATATTTGCAGCTCATTCAATATTTTCATTTTTCATGTCAATTTAATCAGCAAGTTTCGATATACTTTCCTTCCTACCCTGTGTTTCTTCTTTAAGAAGGTCTGAGTTGATATATGGTCTTCTCTACCTCCCTTTCCAGCATAGGTATTCTTCCAATCACCTTCTGTTGTTTAATAGTCTCCTCGATCAACTCATCCATATAAATTTGGACCAGAGCAATAACTATATTTATTTCCATTCTTGATTGAAGCAGTGTGAGGCTTTAGAGTCCTTTTAAAAGTCCATTGAACCTTTAAAATTAGTCCAATCACTATTTGAATGTTTATAATGCCACCAAAAACTTAAACCTTTCTCCAAACTTGACACATAAACATTAGAAAAATCTTTATTAAACCCTAACAAGGTATCGATACCACCTACTTGGTCCCTCAACCTTTCTAGACATTAAAATACCATATGTTGTTTGAAAGATTAACTCCTAATAGGTAAAGAACCAACATTCACAAAATTAGTGTACTGGATGTGTGTTTTCACGATAGGTTGATCAGTAATACATACCTCTCATATATAAAGTGGTTCTATCTACAAGCATCTTATTCTTCCGAACCTATCTTTACTCTAGCCTTTAATATTGGTCGAGAAAAAGTTGATCCAGTTTCACTTTCTTTTATCTGCAAATAAGAAAAAAACATTTTATGTCAAACAAGAGAAGAACAAAAAGAACATTACAAAAGGGTAACACAAAATTGAATGAATCAACAGATGACCCATATGGTGCAACAAATTCCCCATCTATTCAACAGATAAGTCATCTGTTGCAACAAAAGACACATCTGTAGCAACAGATGGATGATATATTTCAACAGATGGGTCATCGGTTAAAATAATCAAACCTTCCTTGCTACAGGTTTGATTTCTTCCAATAGTTGCTCTGTCTGTTCCAACAACTGATTCATCAGTTACAACAGTTGAGGAAACTATTTTAACACCAACAATAATATCAACAACAACATCAACAACAAAGAAATAACACCATATGTTCCAACACCATCAACAACACAAACACTATATGTTACAACAACACCAACACCTCCAAAAATAACACCACCAATATAACAAACAAAAGACATAAAAAATGATACTGACAACAAGGCTTTTTAAGTTCTCCCAATAGATGACTTTTTTTGCATATTTTAATAAAAACAACGGTTTGTTCATTCAAGACTTAAAAGTCACCTTTTCTTTAATTTTATCAATAAAAAGGAAACTGGTAATAGGTAAATCAATAATAACAATAAATGTAAATATCTAATTTAAATAACATACAAAGAAGAAGATGGGAAGGAAAGAGCAATAGTGAACCATACCAGCAATATCAAAAAAGCAAAGGGATTAGAATACCTATTTCAGTCAAAAAAAAGATATTAATTGGTTGAGATCTAAAAGGATACTTATACAAAATAGAAGAGAAAAGAGAGAAAAAGGAGACGATTGTGATTATCCCAAAGAGGAGAGAAAGAAAATTCTGAATAAAGAAGAGAGACGAGTTGAGTTAATTTATGGCTAAAGGAGAGAGAATTCTAGATATGTGTTTTAAATATTCATTAATAACTTTGAGGGGCACGAGGAGACGGTGACATTAAAAAGACAAGATATGACTACTTAATGAGGAGATTTTTGAGTTATCCATGTAATATTTTTTTACCTCCTTAGTACTTTATCTTTGTTATCGCGGATAGGAAATTAGGAAATTGCTTTCAAATAAAAAAGATCTTAAAACATATAATTCATACTTTGCAACATATGACAAAGTACTACGGACAATTTCTGTTTGAAATTTTCCAACGGCTCAGTGATCTGTCGCAATAGATGACTTAATCTTTTTGATAAATTCCAACAAATAAGTCATCTGTTGTAATAGGTTGAACATTTGTTTTTATACAATTTTAATTGAGTTCATATATTCAACTACAACTTCAATTGATTTAGCTAGAACTAAGGATGGGTTCATAGGGTCAACTACAACTTCAATTGAGTCTTTGGAAATTACATAATATTGTTATTGTGTTCCTCCCGACCGGAGTCGTCGATCGATCAATCTGAGTTGAAATAATTCTTATTACCTCTTCGTCAAGCTAATACCTAAATTGATTTAGCTAGAACTAGGGGTTAGTTTATAGGGTCAACTACAACTTCAATTGAGTTTTTTGGTAATTGCATGATGTTGATATTGCGTTCCTCCTAACCTGAGTCGCCGATCAATCACTCTAAGTTGAAATGATTCTTATTACCTCATCGTTAAGCTAATACCTAAATTAATTTAGCTAGAACTAGGGGTGAGTTCATAGGATCAACTATAACTTCAATTGAGTCTTTTAAAAATTGCATGATGTTGGTATTGAATTCCTCTCGATCTGAGTTAAAATGATTTTTATTACCTCATCATCAAGCTAATACCTAAATTTATTTATCTAGAACTACGTGCGAGTTCATAGGGTCAACTACAATTTTAATTGAGTCTTTTGGTAATTACATAATATTGGTATTGTGTTTCTCCCGACCTGAGTTGTCGATCGAACACTCTGAGTTGAAAAGATTCTTATTACCTCATCATCAAGATAATACTTAAATTGATTTAGCTAGAACTAGGGGTGAGTTTATAGGGTCAACTACCACTTTAATTGAGTCTTTTGGCAATTAAATGATGTTAGTACTATGTTCCTCCCGACCTGAGTCACCGATCGATCACTCTGAGCTAAAACAATTCTTATTACCTCATCTTCAAGATAATACCTGAATTGATTTAGTGAGAACTAGGGGTAAGTTCATAGGGTCAACTACAACTTCAATTAAGTCTTTTGGTAGCTACGTGTTGTTGGTATTGCTTTTCTCCCGACCTGAGTTATCAATTGATCACTCTGAGTTGAAATAATTCTTATTACCTCATGGTCAAGCTAATACCTAAACAGATTTAGCTAGAACTAGGGGTGAGTTCATAGGGTCAACTACAACGTCAATTGAGTCTTTTGGCAATTGCATGATGTTGGTATTGCATTCCTCCCGACCTGAGTCATTGATCGATCACTCTGAGTTGAAATGATTCTTATTACCTCATCATTAAGCTAATACATAAATTGATTTAGCTAGAACTAGGGTCGAGTTAGTAGGGTCAACCACAACTTTATTTAAGTCTTTTGGCAATTACATGATGTTGGTATTGCGTTTCTCCCGACCTGGGTCGTCGATCGATCACTCTGAGTTGAAACAATTCTTATTACCTCATTGTCATACTAATACCTAAATTTATTTAGATAGAATTAGGGGTGAGTTCATAGGGTCAAGTAGAACTTCAATTGAGTCTTTTGGCAATTGCATGATAGTGGTATTGCGTTCCTCCCAAACTAAGTCGTCGATTGATCACTCTAAGTTGAAATGATTCTTGTTACCTCATTGTCAAGCTAATACCTAAGATTTATCAGTGTTCCAGTTGAACTTAATACACTCAATTATAATGAGACGGTTAAAAATTACGCATATCTTTTAAAATTGTAAGAAAATAATTAAGATCAATTCGGACTCTAACTAACATTTTTAAAACTTGTCATTCTTTTTCAAAATACAAATCAATCCATACAAATCATCCATTTACGGGAAAAATATTTCATCATTTCAAATCTCGAGTTCTTGCTCTTTTCTCTCTCTTAATAATACAGACAATAACTACTTAACATATTGCTGAACCTTTCACAACAGATCAATTTTCTTCTTATTTTTGACCACATGGGTGTTATTTTTGACTTTATTCTTGCTTGTATCCATCATTTTCTCTATCTTTATAGGTATCAGAGTTTGAGAAGATTTTTATATTTGTTATATTTTCTAAAAATTAGGCCTTTTAAGTTAATGGTCAAAAAGAAGACTTTTAGTTGTATTATTTTCGAGAATAGGTTTACAATTTTGAGTTTTGATGGTAAAATTATAGAAAGAACCTAAGAAAACCCTAGTTTTTATTGCCGTAGTTTATTGACTATTGTAATATTGTTGGATGGTGTTGGTGGTCATGGTGGTGGTGGTGGTGGTCATCATGATAGCACCGGTGGTATTTGTGGTGGCTGTTAGTGGTGGTGTTAGTGGCATTGGCTGGTGGTGTTTATGGTGGCTGTTGGTGGTGTAGGTATTGGTGGTGTTTGTAATGTATTTTTTAAAATTTATGAATACATCAATTGTAATGTAATTTTTCTTTTTCTGTTGTTTGTAGGTAAAACATGTCTCCCAAAAGAAAAGAAAGTGAAAGTGGATCAACTTCTGACCACCTAACAAAAAAGGCTACAGTACAGAGGGACTCGTAGGAGCTTCCTGAACAATCTCAGTTAGGGAAAAGTGAAGCTGAGGAAAGTTACGAAATTGATATTGATGGAGGTGGACAAGGGTATGTAGATGGTGATGAGAAAAATGAAAGTGAAGAGAAGGAGGAAGAAGATAAATAAGAAGAGAAGGGAGAAGAAAGTGAAAAAGTGGATGATAATGCATTACCAATGGGGCATGAATTAATATCGAAATCCCAGCATGAGGCTATCAAAACTATTAGTATTGACGGGTTTCAAGTTGTGGTACCGATAGATGACCCTGTAGAACCAACTGGTGATCTTGTACATAAATGTCAGTTGGGAAACCTTTTGACGAATTTAGGAATATTATGAAGAATGAAAACATAGACAAACTTTTTAAGAAGAGCTTATTTGGACACTTTCTTAAGCTGCCTGAGAACCACACTGCCCGTTTCCAAATAAACATGGTATATGGTCTTCTCAAGTAAAGATCAAGTACGTGGGGGATGATAAAGATTCGAAGGAGGGGGGAAAAGATGGATGAAATCTGGATCAAATACTATGGCATGACAGTTTGTTTTGGATTGAAAAGAGTTTGCCATAGTGACGGGCTTGAGATGCGACTGTCCAGAAGAACCTCTCATCAAGGAAACACCATGGAAAAGGTCTAAGGTAAACAGGACATCCAAACCACCACCATCAAATAGTGTTAAGGTATTGTCCCAGCGACCACCCACCAAAACTAGACCACCCACCAAAACCAACAATCACAAGAAAAAAATAGATGGGTTGTTGGACATTGCTGGATATGGGTGCAAAACCAATAAGTTGATAAAACATCTCGAGTATAAAATCATACCAAAGCAGTACAGGGAGAAGTTGTGGTTAGTTTGGTTTGCCCATTCTATTATATTGGCAAGAGACATCAACAATGTCATAGAAGATGATTTGTTAAAGTTTGCTAAGGATTTTGATAAATTCAACAATTATCCCTGGGGATATGATAGCTACTACTTGACTATCAAATATTTACTGACAAAGATATCCCCAAAGACGATCATATTATACGACTTTTCTTGGGCTTTTATGGTAAATTTAATCACTATTTATTTACTCATCCATTAATTTATATTGAATAATTATTATGACTTTTTCTTTGCTTGCCTCCTGTTTACATTTTTTAGACTTGGGCATTTGAAGCCATTCCTTACCCTTGAAATCAGGTCAAGGATTACCAAAATCAGGTTTCTCATCCAAGGATCCTTAGGTGGTTGGCTGCAAAGAGCAACATAATAATTAAGGAAGCTGATTTCTTTAACCCTCATGATAATGAAATACATCTTCTTTCAAGTAAAAAAATTTGACTCAAAGAAAGATACTGAAACAGTTGTGTTATCTGGGTTATCTATTGCAACAGATTACCTATCTACTACAACTGGTGAAATAAATGGGTAATCTATTATGACAGACGATCTATATTTTGCAATAGATTAACCATATTTTATTTTTGTTCTATGAATCCAACTCAACAGATTGCCTATCTACTGCAAATTATGCAATAAATGGGTAATTTGATATAACATATTATTAATCTATTGCAACAGAAAAATTAGCTATTGCGACAGATAGATAATCTATTGCATAAGTTCCATCCACTATAACTGGTATAATAGATGAGTAATCTGTTGTGACAGACAATTCATATTTCACATCAAATTACCCATCTGTTGCTTTGGTTCTCTGAATCCGACTCAACAGATTACCCATCTATCATAAATTATGCAACAGATGGGTAATCTAAAGAAACATATTATTAATTTGTTGTGATAGACAGATTAGTTGTTGTGACAGAAAGATCAACTGTTGCATAAGTTGTCTGTGTTAACATGTAACCTAACTGACTGCAAATTATTATATGATTTAAATGTATCTATTTTTTTATAGTTACATCCATGGATCATGCCTACTGAGCAGGAGTTGGAGATGACTTTTTTTATTACTCTAGGTCTTATTTATACAATAGAAGACCCAACGATAGAGTTAATAAAGAAGGAATTTGCTAGAGCAATAGTCATAGAAGAGCAGTTAGGCAAGTTCAGCCTAATATTGAGGCTCTTCATGAGCAACCTACTGCGACAGATCTGGATACTTTTTCTAGGGGTATTGCTGGTAGAGTTATTAATGTTGGTGGCAGGCATGCTGATGATGCTGCCAGTCATGATGTTGAGCATGTTGATTCTCAAGAAAAAATAAATATGTTTGAAAATATCCCTTTTATAGGCCCCTCTCACCCTTACACCGGTCCCACTTACCCCTCTTCACCCTCATATTCTTATTGCAAATATGAAGAGTGCAAGGATAGCTAGGATGAACTTTTTAAAAAAGTAGAGGCTATCACTAAAGATATTGAGAAATTGAAATCCAAGAGGGGTGTCATACCATCCAAGAGGGTGAGGGATCCATGCACTCCTACAGTGGTGGTTGGAGGAAGAAAAGAGCAATTAGCCAAGTACATTCCAATTGAAAATCCAAAAAAATTACAACTCCTCCCTCTTTAAAAGTTGTTGAAGTTCAATGGCCATTCAAGAAGGTGGACATATATGTGGAACTTGGCACCAAATAGAAGAGGGATATGCAATGGGCCAAGAATGCCAAGCAAGGCATATAAGATTACCACATCCATACCTTTTCCCCCCAAGACTTCAGAAGTATGATAGATATGCGTACATAGTTTGTGGATAGAGTAAGTTTAGTTTTCCTAACCTAGCCTTCTAATCTACTGTAACGCCCTGATTTTTCTGAACCGAAATTATACATGATGCTCATGACCCCGAAGGACCACAAGCTAACCCACGACTGATATCTGTACCTGTATACTGCAAAAAGACTAAAAAATATGGAAACATGAACTGAAAGGACATAAGGTTCAATACTAATACATAACTAAAAATATGGTATAATAATACTAAAACAAATCTGAAATAACTGTCTGAACATACTATAGTTTGAAAGCCTTTAAACTGTCTAAATAAGGAGTTGATGGGACAGTCCCCAAGTAACTCCATCTACAGAAATAAACTGAAAACTTAAATAGTAATAAAATTATCATGTCCTCAAAAGATGAGGACTCACTTCTAACTTTGACTGCTAAGATTGGAATCTACTACTGATGCTCTGGAGCATGTGCTTCTAAACCTATGGTATAAGATACCATAGCACGAATAGGTCAGTACTTTGAATGTACTGGTATGCAAGTGTAATACTCATGCCTTTTTCCTAGCTAGAAATTATCTTAAGGATGCTAGGACTTACTTTGAAATGTAAACCTATCTTTGTACACATAGTATTTTTAAGATTTTCACTTTCTATCATGTGAGAAATTGAGTTAGCTTTCCAACGCTACTAATTTTGTCCAACTATGACATCAAATGAGGAAGATATGGATGCTTTACTTGGAACTGTCAGAAACGCCCAAGTATGACAGCCAAGTTGACGGACTACCACTTTGACCGTAATAGCCAAGAAAATTGAGCACGTACTAGATAAGGACTGACGGATGAGTTGATGGACCATCAAAGCTATGACGGACCATCATCCAGCCATCAACTCTTATCCAGTAAACCCCATTTCTGGTCTACGTCTAACGGGCTAAGTGATGGACCGTCAAGTGTCTGATGGACCGTCAGTTGGACCATCACACGCCATGTTTAGTTTATTTCCACGTTATTTTAACAAGGGTATTTTGGTCACTTACCACTCGCTTATATACCCAAATGAGTCTAAATTCAGCCATTTTGCTCATTATTATTCCATAAACAAAAACTAGGGTTTCTCTCTGAATTTAATCCCCAAGAACAAGACCCAATCCTCTTCAAGAATCAAAGGATTTCAAATCCTTCAAGTTCAAAAACATCAAGAACCCTGAGTCAGGTATGCATAGTGTTCATCTATGGATCCAATCCGTTCATAGAGCTCAAGAACCATGTTTTAAATACTATTTTGTGAACTTTTTGTGGTGATATGAGCATGTACATGTTGATGGTTGTTGTTTAAGTTTCAAGATGATATCTAGATGTGTTTTCATGGAATATATATGCTTGCTAGTTGAAAACTATGAACTTTAGGTAGTATAAAATGGTGCAAGTTATGAAACACACCTATGCCTTCAAGAATGCATGCAAGGAGTTCGATAAAATGCTTAGGATGCTAGAAATTCATGTTTATGTGGTTCCATGATGTCTAAATGACAAGTCCATGTTAGCTATATACTTTAATATGAATTCCATGCTTTTCATGTATTGCTATTATTGTGGTATGAAGCATGTGTGATAATGGAGATATATAATATGCACATGAAATATAGCTATGCATTCCCTACCAAGCTTAATATGTTGAGGAACTACATGATGTATAATATCCCCTATTTATGATAATGTGAATTGTGGACTCCAATCTTATGATCAAGTCAGTCATGTTGTGTCAGTTTTCTTCTATCGAGTCCTCGGGCTATTCATACCCAAAAACTATAGTTGTGTGCCTAGAGCCATGTTATGTTTCACGATATACAAAATCAACCCATGATTCAGTAGAATTCAGTCAGTCATTTGACTCAGGAAATCTCATGGTCTTAGTCAGTTATCAGATATCAGCAGTATTCTGTCAGTCAACAAAATTCAGTAAGTTTTACTTATGTACAGTTAGTTAAATCATGTTCAATCTCTTCAGATAGGAGTAGGAGTTAGCACCGAGTTAACCCAAGGATGGGAACTCATCTGTATATAAGGCTGTGATTCTTAGCAGTCATCCTTGCATTCCAGAACTATGTAGCAAGCATAGGTTGAGACATCGCAGCCTATTATATGAGGGTAGATGAGATGGCTTAACTTGTTATATGAGGGTTCCTACCGTTCTCACTAGAGTTACCTGTTATATGAGGGTTGCTCACATGTTGTCCTTACCAGTGGTGCGGTATTGACAGCCTCCCAGTTAGGGCGGAGCTTGGACCCCAACTTAGCCATAATGGCACATATGGGTCATGTCAGTTAAATAACTACCTCCCACAATTTTAGAATCAGTTTCAGTAGAAGAACTCAGATAGTTCTCCAAATATCAGTATACTAGGACTGTCAGATACAGTCAAATTCAATTATAGTACGAAACTCAGATAGTTTGATCATATCTAAGAATGTCATATATAGTCGCCCATGTTATCAGAACTATAGTTTTAGCCAAGTCAGCTATTAGTAAACCATGTATTAGCGTACAGATCTAGCTATCACGTACTCACGATCTCAGTTACTATGTATGTATGTTTAGACTCTTACGTTCATATCAGTCAGTCAGTTAGCGTTGTTCATGCATGTAAACCTTTTTGCATTAGCCTACCTCACTCGTATACTCAGTACTCTAGCTGTACTGACGCATTTGCGCTATGGTGCTTTTTTTTATGTTACACCATATGTTCAGAGACACAGGCTCCAGATCAGCAGTAGCATCCAGCCACAGAGTTGCAGTGAGTACTCATCCATTCAAGGACGATATTATTTTATGTCATTTATTATTTCAACTCAGTTTTATTAGACAGAGTTAGTTGGAGATATGTTCATTCAACTCCTTATTCAGACAGTACTTAGAGGCTTTCAGATTCAGTATTCAGATTTAGTTAAGATTTGATTTAGTTTTCAGTTATTTTGGGTATCTTTCACCCATATGGATATTACGTTTTGATAGATTTTTTTTTCAGTTAAACCTTATGGCCTACATGTTCATGTTTTTCGCACTATTACATTATATATTATAGTGTACAGGTACAGATATCAGTCAAGGGTTAGCTTGTGGTCTCTCGAGGTCATAAGCACCGTGTAGCATTTCAATTCTTATAATCGAGGTGTCACAAACTTGGTATCAGAGCCTAAGGTTCAATAGAGTCATAGGAAGTCTGAAAGCCACATCTAGTAGAGTCTTGTACATGGGTGTGTTGCGCGCCACATTTCTGTACAGGAGGCTATAAGATGTTTTAGGAACAGTTTCCCTTATTTCAGTATTCATATTGTGCTAGTGAGCATAGTCTCAAGTTAAATTCTCAGTCTAATCCATTCTTTTTTTATTTCAGAATATGGCCCCAAAGCGAAGAAACCAGCCAGCTCCTCAGCTCGAAGATCCTTTGGGCGAGTATATTTCTCATGCACAGTTTTGGGCCGTATTCTCCACACTTGCTCATTCTGTGGCTGCCTAGAATGAACGGCCACCAGTTATTCTAGCCAATCCAGTGGCCAATTCTGCAGTAGCTAGAATTTGGGACTTCACCCAAATGAACCCTCCATCTTTCTTCAGGTCTAAGTCTGATGAAGACCCTCAGGAGTTCATTGACCAAGTCCAAAAGGTCATTGACATCATGGGAATTACTTTTGTTTAGAGAACTGAGTTAGCCGCATACCAGTTACAGGATGTTGCTCACTCTTAGTCCAAATAGTGGAAGTCTAAGAGGTTAGAGGATGCAGGTCCTATGGAGTAGGAGAAATTTGTCATGGCTTTCTTAGACAGATTCTTTCTCCAAGAGCTGAGGGAAGCCAAAGTTCTTAAGTTCATCAACCTCAAGCAGAGAAATATGATGGTTAGAGATTATTCTCTAAGATTCACTCAGCTAGCCAGATATGCCTCTCATGTGGTTACAGACAACAGGGCTAAGATGAGCAAGAATGATAGCGTGGTAAATGAGTGTAGGTATGCGATGCTGAATAGTGATATAAATTTAGCCAGGCTCATAACCCATGCCCAGCAGATAGAGGATAAGAAGGTTAGAATGAGGAAGAGGCAGAACAAGAGAGCAAGACCAGGCAGTTTTAGTTTTGCTCAGCCCAAATCCGAAGGAGGAAATCATTTGCAGTTTCATCCCAAGTCAGCAGCTCCAGCTCCTTTCTCCGCTAGTGCCCCAGTGCCAAAATCCATAGACAACAATAGAGATAGAGCATCAGGCTCTAAATCTTAGGGCAGTGTTATTAGTGCCCATATTTATCCTCAGTGTCAGACTTGTGGTAAACACCATCAGGGTATGTCTAAAGTGGGTCAAGGCATTTGTTTCGATTGTAGCAAGCTAGGCCACAGAGTCAGAGACTATCCTCAGCTAGGTCCTCAGGGTCAGCAAAATCGTTCCACAGCTCAGTTCATTCACCCAAATCAGCAGGGTGCCACTTCCAGTGATACTAGTGGGCAACGTCCAAACAGACTCTATGCTCTCCAAACTCGACAGGATCGAGAAAATTCTCCTGATGTCGTTACTGGTACGTTACAAATTTTCCATGTTCATGTTTATGCTTTGCTAGATCTAGGTGCATCCTTTTCTTTTGTCACTCCATACATAGCAGGAGATTTCGAAATCAGTCCCAAAATTTTAGAAAAGCCCTTTTTAGTCCCTACCCTAGTGGGTAAAACCATCATAGCTTGGCGAGTATACAAGAACTGCTCGATTATGATATTTTAGAAATCCATGTCAGCAAATTTAGTCAAATTAGAGATAACTGATTTTGATGTCTTCATTCCTGCTATGCCACAGTCAAATGTAGGATTCAAATAGTTCAATTTCAGTTCTCGAATGAGCCCGTCCTAGAGTAAAAGGGTAGTACTTCATCTTTCAGGGGTCAGCTTATTTTCTACCTTCGGGCAATGAGAATGATTTCTAAGGGGTATGTGTATCATCTCGTGCATGTTAAAGATTCCAGTTCTGAATCTCCTAGCCTTGAATCAGTTACAATTGTTAATGAATATTTAGACATCTTTCCAAAAGATCTTCCAGGTATTTCTCCCGAAAGGGAAATAGACTTTGGCATAGATCTTCTCCCAGATACTCAGCCTATCTCTATTTCGCCATATAGAATAGCACCTGTAGAACTCAAGAAGCTAAAAGATCAGTTAAAGGATCTCTTAGATAAGGGATTCATTAGGCCTAGTGTGTCCCCATGGGGTGCACCAGTCTTATTTGTGCACAAGAAAGACAGTTCTCTCATGATGTGTATTGATTACCATCAGCTCAATAAAGTCATGGTCAAGAATAGGTATCCGCTTCCTAGTATAGATGACGTGTTTGACCAACTTCAGGTGGCAGTTATTTCTCTAAGATAGACCTCAGATCGGGCTATGATCATCTCAGATTTAGAGAACGTGACATCCCAAAGATAGCTTTCCGTACTCAGTATGATCACTTCAAATTTCTAGTCATATCCTTTGGTTTTTCCAATGCCCTTGCAGCTTTCATGGACTTGATGAACCGTGTGTTCAAGTAGTACTTGGGCATGTTCATCATAGTCTTTATAGATTATATTTTTATCTATTCTCGCACCGAGCATGATCATTCAGACCATCTTAGGATTGTTCTTCAGACTCTCAGGGATCATCAGTTATTCTCTAGACTCTCAGGGATCATCAGATATTCTCCAAGTTCAGTAAGTGAAAATTTTGGCTAAGATCAGTAGCATTTCTTGGCCATATTATTTCCGGTGATGGCATTAGAGTAGATCCTCAAAAGACCGAAGCGGTAAGAAACTGGCCTTGCCACGTATCTCCATTAGATATCAGGAGTTTCTTTAGTTTAGATGGCTATTACAGATGGTTTATCGAGGGGTTTTCTTCTATTGCATCTCCCATGTCCAGATTGACTCAGAAAAAGGTAAGCTTCAGTGGTCAAATTCATGTGAGAAGATTTTTCAGGAATTAAAGACTCGACTCACTTCAGCTCCAGTTCTAACTCTTCCAGATGGTTCAGATGGGTTCGTAGTATATTGTGATGTATCCAGAGTGGGTTTAGGTTGTATCATCATGCAGCATGTTAAGGTCATAGCCTATGCCTCCAGATAGTTAAAGCCCCATGAGAAGAATTATCCTACTCATGATCTTGAGTTGTATCCGTAGTATTTGCCTTAAAGATTTGGAGGCATTATTTATATGGAGTTCATATATATGTCTTCACAGATCATAAGAGTCTCCAGTATGTCTTTTCTTAGAAAGATCTCAATCTTCGTCAGAAAAGGTAGTTAGAGCTCTTGAAGGATTATGAAATGAGTGTCCTTTATCACTCGGGCAAGGCCAATATTATGTCCGATGCTCTCAGTAGACTCTCCATGGGTAGTGTTTCTCACGTTGAGGATAGCAAGAAAAAGATAGCCCAAGAAATTCATCAACTTACTAGACTAGGCGTTCTCTTAGTCGACTCTTTAGAGGGTGGTGTATGTGTTCAGAGTAGTTCAAAGTCATCTCTAGTTTCTAAGGTGAAAGAGAAGCAAGACAAGGATCCTAGCCTTTTCAAGTTAAAAAAGTCAGTTTAGGATCAGAAGGTAGAGGTTTTCTCCCAAGGGGGAGATGGTGTTCTTCGTTGTCAGGGTCGTCTGTGTGTTCCAGGTGTAAATGACTTGAGGCAGTGAATTCTTGCAGAAGAGCATGGTGCATGATACTCTATTTATCTAGGGGCCACTAAGATGTACCGCGACTTACGGGAGATCTATTGGTGGAGTGGGATGAAGAAAGATGTTGCAGAGTTTCTGGCTAAGTGCTCTACATGTCAGCAGGTTAAGATAGAGCATCAGAAATCTAGTGGTTCTATGTAGAAGTTCACCATTCCTACTTAGAAATAGGAAGAAGTGAATATGGACTTTGTGACGGGTTTGCCTAGAACTCATCATTAGCATGATTCAGTTTGGGTCATTGTAGACAGAATGACCAAGTTAGCTCACTTCCTTCCAGTTCGTACCTCTTATTATGCCAAACTCTATATTAAGGAGTTGGTCATATTACATAGTGTTCCATTATCTATCATCTCAGACAGAGGTACACAGTTTACCTCTCACTTTTGGAAAGCATTCCAAAAGGGTCTTGGTACCCAAGTTCATATCAGTAATGCTTTTCATCCTCAGACGGATGGTCAAGTAGAGAGGACCATTTAGACTCTTGAAGATATGCTAAGGGCGTGTGTAGTTGATTTCAAGGGAAGTTGGGATGACCACTTGTCTCTGATTGAGTTTGCATACAATAATAGCTTTCATTCCAGTATTCAGATAGCTCCATTCGAAGCTCTTTATGGTAGGAGGTGTAGATCTCCAGTTGGTTGGTTCAAAGTTAGTAAGGCCTCAATCATCGATCTTGACTTGGTATTCGACACCTTAGAGAAAGTTCAGTTGATCAGAGAGAGACTTTGGGCTGCTCAGGGCCGGTAGAAGTCTTTTGCAGATGTTCATAGAAAGGATCTCAAGTTTTAGGTCAATCACTATGTCTATCTCAAGATCTCTCCCATGAAGGTAGTGAAGAGGTTCGGCAAGAAAGGAAAACTCAGTCCCCTCTATATCGGTCCCTTCAGGATTCTCAGTCACTTCGACAAGGTAGCTTATGAGGTCGAATTGCCTTCAGATCTAGACTCAGTTCATCTGGTCTTCCATGTCTCCTTGCTCAAGAAGTACATAGGTGACCCCACAGTTGTAGTCCTTATTCAGAGCATTGATGTTCAGGACAACCTCTCTTATGAAGAGATTCCAGTCAAAATTTTAGACTATCATATTCGTCAGCTGAGGAATAAAGAAGTCCCTCAAGTCAAAGTTCTTTGGCAAAATCAGTCCATTGAGGGAGATACTTGGGAAGCAGAAGCAGACATACGTACTAAGTACCCTCACCTTTTCTCCGCCAACCCAGATCAAGCTTAAGGTAACAATCCTCCTTAAGCTTATTCAGTTTTACGTTTAGCATTCAATACAACTAGATATTTCATTCCGTGTTCATGTTCCATCAGAAATTTGGTATCAATTACCATTGTATATTCTGTCATGCACACATGTATCAATCTAGTAAATAATTATGCATCAGATATGCATTACCATTGTGAGAACCTCAGTCATGCATTCATGAATCAGTTACACGTGCATCAGATATGTATGTTTAGTATAACACATTCAGTTTGTCAGTCATAAGATCATGTTCCTGCTACTCATGTTCAGATTATTATTTCCCCTCTTAGTCAGTTCCATTCAAGGATGAATGTTCTCAAGGGGAAGATATTGTAATACCCGTTCCTTTTTCCTAGCTAGAAATTATCTCAAGGATGCTAGGACTTACTTTGAAATGTAAATCTATCTTTTTACACATGGTACTTTTGAGATTTTCACTTTATATCATGTGGGAAATTGAGTTAGCTTTCCAATGGTACCAATTTTGTCCAAATCCAACATCAGACAAGAAAGATATGGATGTTTTACTTGGAACTGTCAAAAATGCCAAGGTATGTGACCAAGTTGACAGACCACCACATAAGTGACGAACGACCACTTTGACTGTCACAACCAAGGAAGTTGAGCCACATACTGGATAAGGACTGACGGATGAGTTGATAGATCGTCAAAGTTATGACAGACCATCATCCAGTCCGTCAACTCTTATCCAGTGAACCCCATTGCTGGTCCATGTCTGATGAGCTAAGTGACGGATCATCAAGTGTCTGATGGACCTTTAGTCAGAACGTCACACGCCACGTTTAGTTTATTTCTAGGTCATTTTAACAGGGGTATTTTGGTCACTTACCACTCACTTATATACCCAGATGAGTCCAAATTCATCCATTTTGCTCATATTTATTCTACAAACAAAAACTAGGGTTTCTCTCTAAATTTAATCCCCAAGAAAAATACCCAATCCTCTTCAAGAATCAAAGGATTTCAAACCCTTCAAGTTCAAAAATGTCAAGAACCTTGAGTCAAGTATGCGTAGTGTTCATCTATGGATCCAATCCGTTCATATAGCTCAAGAACTATGTTTTAAATACTATTTTGTGAACTTGTTGTGGTGATATGAGCATGTACATGTTGATGGTGGCTGTTTAAGTTTCAAGATGATATCTAGAGGCATTTTCATGGAATTTATAAGTTTTTTAGTTGAAAACTATGAACTTTAGGTGGTGCAAAATGGTGCAAGTTATGAAACACACCTATGCCTTAAATAATGCATGCAAGGTGTTCGATAAAATGCTTAGAATGCTATAAATTCATGTTTATATGGTTCCATGATGTCTAAATGACAAGTCCATGTTAGCTATATACTTTAATATGAATTCCATGCTTGTTATGTGTTGCTATTATTGTGGTATGAAGCATGTGTGATAATGGAGTTATACAATATGCACATGAAATATAACTATGCACTCCCTAGAAAGCTTAATATGTTGAGGAACTACATGATGTATAATATCCCCTATTTATGATAATGTGAATTGTGGAATCCAATCTTATGATCAAGTCAGTCATGTTGTGTCAGTTTTCTTCCATCGAGTCCTGGGGGTATTTGTACCCAAAAACTATAGCTGTGTGCCTAGAGCTATGTCATGTTTCATGATATACAAAATCAACCCATGATTCAGTAGAATTCAGTTAGTCAAGTGACTCAGGAAACCTCATGGTCTCAGTCGTTATCAAATATCAGTAGTATTTCATCAGTCAATGGAATTCAGTAAGTTCCACTCACGTACAGTCAATTAAATAACGTTCAATCTCTTTATATGGCAATAGGAGTTAGCACTGAGTGAACCCAAGGATGGGAACTCACCTGTAAATGAGGGTGTGATTCTTAGCAGTCATCCTTGCATTCCACAACTATATAGCCAACATAGGTTAAGACACCGCAGCTTGTTATATGAGGGTAGATAAAGTGGCTTAACTTGTTATATGAGGGTTCCCACCATTCTCACTAGAGTTACCTGTTATATGAGGGTTTCTCACATGTTGTCCTTATCAGTGGCGCGGTATGTACACCCTTCCAATCAGGGTAGAGATTCGACCCCAGCTTAGCCATAATGGCACATATGGGGCATGTCAATTAAACAACTACCTCCCACAATTTCAGACTCAGTCTCAGTAAAAGAACTCAAATAGTTCTCTAGATATCAGTATACCAGGTCTGTCAGATACAGTCAAATTCAGTTATAGTGCGGAACTCAGATAGTTCGATCAGATTTAAGACTGTCAGATATAGTATCCCATGTTATCAGAACTATAGTTTCAGCCATGTTAGCTATCAGTAAACCATGTATTAGCGTACAGATCTAGCTATCACTTACTCACGATCTCAGTTATTATGTATGTATGTTTACACTCTCACGTTTATATCAGTCAGTCAGTTAGTGTTGTTCGTGCATATAAACCCTTTTACATTAGCCTACCTCACTCGTATACTCAGTACTCTAGTTGTACTGACGCATTTGAGCTATGGTGTTTTTTTTATGTTACACCATAGGTTCAGAAACACGAGCTCCAGATCAGCAGTAGCATCCAGCTGCAGAGTTGCAGTGAGTGCTCATCCATTCGAGGATGATATTACTTTATTTCATTTATTATTTCAGCTCAGTTTTGTTAGACGAAGTTAGTTGGAGATACGTTTCTTCAACTCCTTATTCAGAAAGTACTTAGAGGCTTTCAGATTCAGTATTCATATTTAGTTCAAGTTTGATTCTGTTTTCAGTTGTTTTGGGTATCTTTCACCCATATGGATATTATGTTTTGAAAGATTTTTATTCAGTTGAAACTTATGGCCTACATGTTCATGTTTTCTGTTCTATTATGTTGTATATTGCAGTATACAAGGACAGATATCAGTCAAGGGTTAGCTTGTAGTCCCTCGGGGTCATAAGCACTGTATAGAATTCTGATTCAGATAATTGGGTCATTACAACAAGTGAGGTAGGAAAAATGCATGGGGTTCATATGCATGAACAATAATAACCGTTTGACTAACATGAATGTGAGAATACATAAATGGCTACGTAACTATAATTGAGATCATGATAGGACTGAATACTGAGTTCTAACTACTGAGTATACTGATAACATAGATTTACTAATATCTGAGTCACTGATAAGTGAGAAAATAATACTGGAATACTAAATAACTAAGATTGTTGATATTTATATCTGGGTCACTAATAGGTGAGGAACTGATATTATATTATTGAATATTGAGGGACTAATGCTATATTATTGATACATGAATAACTATGTCTGAAAGTTCTGATTATGAAGAACTGGTCTGGTTGACTGTATCTGACAGTCCTGAAGCTGAAGAATGATTACATGAGTTCTGATAATTGATATATCTGATAACATGAGTTCTGAGAACTAATATAATCGATAACATGAGTGACTGTATCTGACAATCCTGGATCTAATAGAACTAGCTGAGTTTCGTACTGTATCTGAGTTGAGTATATCTGACAGTCTTAAAATCTGAAGATCTATCTGAGTTCTTTTACTGAGATTGAGACTGAAACAAAGACTGTGGAAAGTATTTATCTAAATGACATACCCCATATATGCTATTATAGCTGAGTTGTGATCCAAACTCTGCCCTGACTAGAAGAGTGTCAATACTGCACCACTTGTAAAGATAAGCTGTGAGTACCCTAATCTGGCAGGTACTCTAATGAGAATGGTGGGAACCTAATCTGACAGGTTAGGCCACCTCATCTACCCTCAACTGACAGGTGTTAATGTCTCAACCTACGCTGGCTACGTAGTTTTGGAATGCGAGGATTGCTCCTAAAATCACACCCTAATCTGACAGGTGAGTTCCCATCCTTGGGTTCACTCGGTAATGAATCCTACATCCATATGAATAGACATTGAACATGACTTAACTGAACGAAACATGGACTAAGTTTACTAAATTTCATTGACTGATGAAATACTTTTGAATCTGTTAACGAACTGAGTTCATGAGATTTTTAAGAGTACTGAATTACTGAGATTACTGAAGTTACTGAGTACTGAGTAGGACTGAGCTGATACTGAATTTACATAAGTTTTCTTGAGTCATTAAACTGACTGAAGTCTACCGAACATGGCTTGACTGAGAGTATCTTTACATCTATATTTTTTGGGTACAAGTACCCCCCAGGACTCGATGGAAGGAAACTGACAAACAAGACTTTCTTGAATACATGATCAACATCAACAATCCATAATATAATAACTTGGGGGGATTTCATGGAGTACATGGTTATCATACATCTTGTACATAAGTAGGATTTGCAAGTAAGCATAGCATAATCTAATAAGACTAGTTCATTATCAATCCAACAATATTTACAAGACATATTACCAACATGGAAGTTATTGGAACATAGGGGCATATCATGAATTCTTAACTTAGTCTCAATTTAGCTATATTGCATGATTTCTAGTTTCTTAGGCATTTTAACAAATACCTTACATGCACCATTTTGGGCATATGTATAATCATCAATTCAACACTCTTAAACCACCAAATTTATGGATTTCAACTTATATGCTAAGATGTCCTCATAAAATCACATAAAGATTCCAACTTGGGGATCATACAACAACAACCACATGGTTACAATTAACCCACAAAAAAATATTCACAATATATGATTTAAAACTTGATTCTTGAGATTCATGGATAAAAGAAATCCATGGATGAACACTATGCATACCTTAGATGGAAGATTCTTGAAGATTAATGGTGGAACATTCTTGAAATTGAATCCCCAATCAACTAGTTTTCTTCGAGCTTCAGATAAATCATGGAGTAATAAAACCCAAATCTTGGAGCTTGACCTTGAAAGTGATATAACTTTTTTCTTGATTTCTTGACTAAGGTTCTTGTCCCTTTAAGAGAAAATAAGTTTTTCTTGAGTTTGAAGAACTTGAATATCTTAGATTCTTGAAGAAGGGTTTGAATCTTGTTCTTGGGTTTTGATCTTAAAATAAACCCTAATTTTGATGTTATGGATGAATAAGGAGTTATGTGCTTTGATTTGATGTGATTGGGTGTTAAATAGGGTGGAAAAAGACACAAAAATCTCTTTAAAACGATGTTTCAGCGCTGTTTTCGGCAAAACTGACGGTCTGAGTGATGGACCATCAATCTGGTCACAAACCATCACTCCAACCGTCATTTTTGGGCCATAAAATGGCCTCACTAGTTCAGTTGCGATGGCCAAAGTGACGGCCCATCGCAGACTTGACGGTCCATCATTTTGCCCGTCGCTCTTGGATAGCTCGGGCAGCTCTCAGTAAAATGGTCATAACTTTTTACTCTGATGATGGATTTTAGAAAAATTAATATCATTGGAAATATAATTCAATTATCTATCTATTAATGTTTCATGAGCTCAAATTTTCTTTGTAGAATGGGAGATATACTTGTTTGAAGTTGACTATGGTAATGCCCTTCTCAAGAATTCAATCGGTAAGGAATGTTTTGATTCATCCAATAGCTAGGACGTATTTGAGGTATTAATATACATCAAAATTGATCATAAAAATACCAAATCACTATAATTTATTTCTTAGGATCTTGAAGAATGGTTCTACCATCGGTTGGGATTCTCAGGGTATTATAATATCTCCCTCTTGTGAACATTCATCCTCGAATAAGACTGGTAGAGAAAGGAAAAGAACATAAAATGATGTACATACTAAACATATCATACTGAACATGCATGTCAGATACATGACTGATAAGCTGAATTCGTGCATATATGATTCAGGGATAATTGACTCATGAATGCATGACTGAATATCCTGATGAACTAATTTCTCACAATCAAAATGCATGTCTGATGCATGATTACATAATTGAGCTGACACATAAATGCATGATTGAATGTGCAATGGCAACTAACACTAAGCTTGTAGTGGGTATCTGATATCAAGTTTGTAATGGTAGTTTGAGCATGGAACTGAGTAAGTTCGAGGAAAACCTATTACTTAACTGAGAATATGGATGAACCCATGATTAGGCTTGGAGTATGCATGAACGGGAATATGAGAACATAATGAGATTGAAACGTGATGCATGAACTGAATTCCGTAAACTTAACTGAGTCTTGAATACATGGTGTATAACTGAGGTTAGATCTTGAGGGTCAACTTATGAGTACTCCTCACTCCAAACTGGATTCATTACAAGAAAAGGAAGTAGGATGTTTAAGTCATGAAAGTTCAGGGGATTATAGCGTATCTCCCCCTTGGGACACTAGGCCCCTCCAGGAATACTAACTTGGCTGAGCTACTGAGGGAGACTGAGGCCATATGTAAGGCACCTAGGAATTTATTCGTGACTGATTATCTATGATCTGAAACTAAGGCATGATACATGAACTGAGCTGAGCTTACATCTATCTAATTGGTTCATCTAAGGATGATTATATTCTTTTGTGAGATTTTGGCTAGCACAAATAGATGAGAACATTAGAAACCAAACTTTATGAACTTGTCTGTATAAGATAGCTGGGTAAGAAGATTATAACCTGATTGAGATTCGGGAAGATAAGTTGAGGCATATAACATCATCTAAGCTGAAGTAACTAAGCCTTATGCACAACAAATGAGACTATTGAAAGATTCACATGGTGCTGAGCACAAATGTATAAATATACTAACTTATCTGATTAACTGAATAACTGATAGCTGAATACTGGGTATGTAAGATTGGTCTGTACTTAGTTTGAATAACTGGACTGAGGCTGTAGAATATTATGCATAGGAGAAAGGGACTGACTGAGTAACATGAGGTAACTGAGCATGAATTTGTAAAGACTGTATTACCTGAGAATGCAAGACCATGCATATAAAATGATTTGGAAACATTCCATAGACTGAGGTGCTGAAATAATGATAGTTAGATAACTGATAACTGTATGCTATGGTCAAGCAAGTCTGAAATAGAACTGAGTTTTCTGATCTAATTACTGGACTGCATCTGACACCATACTACGACTATAATTGGGACTCATACTGGAGATAGATGCTAGATTCGGATAACTAAATACTGATAACTGCGGTTAGAATGATACCGAAGTAGTTAATGTTGAAACTAAACACTGATTTCTGAGTACTGAATACTGAAACTGTAACTTAGATGGTAATTGAATATGGATAGATTCATGACGAGGACTGATATAGATCAAGGATCTAAACGTATACTCACACTCAATACTTTCCCCAACTTCTAAATACAACCTCTTGCTAGACATTTACTTGCACACTAATATTACATTCAAGCCTATCTTAATCACTACACCATCGCGTAATATAAGTATGCAACAATCTTTTCATAATATGTAATATTTACTCATTCTCATATAAGCAACTTCTCACCACTACACTATTTCAATAAAAAGAGCTTACTGAAAGATTAAATCAGGAGGACCTGAAACATGAATGGATATTGACTAAACTTGACACTTGAACTGAAGCCTGAGGAATAGAATATCAATAACATGAATTTACCAAAAAGGTTTGAACTAAGGATATGCATGACATAGTCTGAATTTAACTAATCAATAGGAGCGTTGTCTGAGTCATGAAAGTGGAGTACACTGTAAAGTGTGACATGTGTACATGAGTCATGCTGCATGAATTGAGTTTGGAGTTTTTCAATTCGTGGGAAATAATTCATAATACTGAGGGAGTTGATACTCCTTATAATAGAAATTGGAATCGCACATGATTCTATGGGAAGTGTGCGAATATAAGCCGTGTTCATGGAACTGAGATGTGAAGCATGCATAGGTATCAGGCTAACTGAAGTACAAAACCTTGCACTGAGATAAGTATGAGTCAGGAATTGTCTTTCCTTACTATTTTTCTATACATATTAGCACTACTACTGGAATCTGAGAGCCTGACTTGGTTGCTTGATCTATAATCTCACCCTTAGCTTTAAGCCATCATCTTAAATCTGTGAGCACTTACTAAACTCTGAACTGAACTATAATCTTAATCACATACTTACACTCTATCAAATGCATGATTTCCTTACTAAGCCCATTAGCTACTTTTGTTGCTTCATATACTACTAATATTACATCCACACCATTATACTTAATTCAAATTAATAAACTTAAATTCTAGCTTACATTGTTCAAGCCTACTGATTTACTCTGGTACAACTATCCCCATGAATACATAATCTGATCAAACTAGATAATATTATCCCAACTCTACCACTGTTAACTCCTGAGTTCATTCTTAAAAAAAATTCTAGGTCTATGTTGTCATAGAATTCTGAGAAGGGATCTGAGGGCATATTTTGAGTTTGAGACAAATCCCATAACTGACTGCAGGGACTATCTGAGAAATCCCTATGTCTAGGACTTGAGCTTCACTATTTTTCTTACATTGAAAGTAAGGTGGAGTTAACATGCGTGGAGTATGATGAGAATCTATATGAGTTTTCTTAGAAAACTTTTCTATAGAATGATCTGAGACATGAAAGAAGGGAAACTATTTCTAAAATATCTCATAGCCTCATATATATAAGTGTGGTATACAACACACGCATGTACAAGATTGTACTAGATACGGATTTTCAGACTTCCTAGGACACTGTTGAACCTTAGGCTCTGATACAAAGTTTGTAACACCTCGATTTTTCTAAACCAGAATGTTACACGGTGGTCATGACCTCGAAGGACCACATGCTAATCCATAACAAATATCTCTACCTGTATACTGTATAAAAGACTGAAAAATATGGAAACATGAACTGAAAGGCCATAAAGTTCAATACTAATACATAACTGAAAATATGGTATAACAATACCAAAATAAATCTGAAATAATTGTCTGAACATACTATAGTCTGAAAGTCTCTAAAAATAATAGTCGATGGGAAACGTCCCCAACTAACTCCATCTACTGAAATAAATCAAAAACTGAAATAATAATGAAATCATCATACCCTCGAAAGATGAGGACTTACTTCTAACTTTGACTGCAGAGACTGGAATCTACTACTGATGCTCTGGAGCTCGTGCTTCTAAACCAATGGTATAAGACACCATAGCATGAATGTGTCAGTACTTTAAATGTACTGGTATGCACGTAAGGTAGGCAAAATGCATGGGGTTCATATGCATGAACAATAATAACTGTCTGACTAACATGAACATAAGAATACATACATGGCTACGTAACTATAACTGAGATTGTGATAGGACTGAATACTGATTTCTAACTACTGAGTATACTGATAACATGGATTTACTGATATCTGAGTCACTGATAAGTGAGAAAATAATACTGGGATACTATATAACTGAGACCGCTGATATTTATATCTGGGTCACTAATAAGTGAGGAACTAGTACTGTATTACTGACCATTGAGGGACTAATGCTATATTACTGATACATGAATAACTGTGTTTAAAAGTTCTGATTATGAAAAACTGGTCTGGTCGACTGTCTCTGACAGTCCTGAAGCTGAAGATTGATTACATGAGTTCTGATAACTGATATATCTGATAAAATAAGTTTTGAGAACTAATATAACTGATAACATGAGTGATTGTATCTGACAGTCCTGGATCTGATGGAACTAGCTGAGTTCCGTACTATATCTGAGTTGAGTATAGCTGACAGTCCTGAAATTTGAAGAACTATTTGAGTTCTTTTACTAAGATTAAGACTGAAACTGAGACTGTGAGAAGTAGTTATCTAATTGACATGCCCCATATGTGCTATTATAACTGAGCTGGGGTCCAATCTCTTCCCTAACTTGAAGGTTATCAATACCGCGCCCACTAGTAAGGACAAACTGTGAGTACCCTAATCTGGGAGGTACTCTAATAAGAACGTTAGGACTCTAATCTGACAGGTTAAGCCACCTCATTTACCCTTAACTGAAAGGTACTGATGTCTCAACCTACGCTGGCTACGTAGTTCGAGAACACAAGGATTTCTCCTAAGAATCACACCCTAATCTGATGGGTGATTTCCCATCCTTGAGTTTACTCGGTGCTGAATCCTAATCCCATCTGAATAGACATTAAACATGACTTAACTGAACTGAACATGGATTGAGTTTACTAAATTTTATTGACTGAAGGAATACTGTTGAATCTGTTAATGGATTGAGTTTATGAGATTCTTGAGAGTACTGAATTACTGAGATTACTGAAGGTACTGAGTACTGAGTAGGACTGAGCTGATACTGAATTTACATAAGTTTTCCTGAGTTATGAGATTGACTGAAGTCTACTGAACATAGCTTGACTGAGAGTATCGTGAAAACATGACATGGCTCTACGCACACAGTTATATTTTTTGGGTACAAGTACCCCCAGGACTCGATAGAAGGAAACTAACAAACATGACTTTCTTGAATACATGATCAATATCAATAATCCATAATATCATAACTTGGGAGATTTCATGGAGTACATGGTTATCATACATCTCGCACATAAGTAGGATTTGTAAGTAATCATAGCATAATCTCATAAGATTAGTTCATGAGAAATCCAACAATATTTACAAGACACATTACCAACATGGAAGTCATTGGAACATAGGGGCATATCATGAATCCTTAACTTAGTCACAATTTAGCTATATTGCATGATTTCTAGTTTCTTAGGCATTTTATCAAATACCTTACATGCACCATTTTGGGCATAGGTATAATCATCAATTCAACACTCTTAAACCATCAAATTTATGGATTTCAACTTATATGCTAATATGTCCTTATAAAATCATAAAAAGAATCCAACTTGGGAATCATACAATAACAACTACATGGTTACAATTAACCCACAACAAGATATTCACAATATATGATTTAAAAATTAATTCTTGAGCTCCATGGATGAAAGAAATCCATGGATGAACACTATGCATACCTTATATGAAAGATTCTTGAAGATTAATGGTGGAACTTTCTTGAAATTGAATCCCCAATCAACTAGTTTTCTTGGAGCTTCAGATAAATCATGGAGTAATAAAACCCAAATCTTGGAGCTTGATCTTGAAAAAAACCCTAATTTTGATGTTATGGATGAATGAGGAGTTATGTTCTTTGATTTGATGTGATTGAGTGTTAAATAGGGTGGGAAAAGACCAAAAAATCTCTTTAAAATGATGTTTCAGCGCTGTTTTGGGCAAAACTGGCGGTCTGAGTGATAGACCGCCAATCTGGTGACAAACCATCACTCCAACCATCATTTTTGGGTCAGAAAACAGCCTCACATGTTTAGTTGCAACGGCCAAAGTGACGGTCCATCGCTGACTTGACGGTCCGTCATTTTGCCCGTCGCTCCTGGACAGCTCGGGCAGCTCTTAGTAAAACGACTATAAATTTTTACTCCGATGCTGGATTTTGGAAAAATTGGTATCATCGGAAAGATAATTCAATTATATATCTATTTATAGGTTATGAGCTCAAACATTCTCTGTAGAATGGGATATATACTCATTTGAAGTTGACTATGGCAATGCCCTTCTCTAGAATTCAATCGGTAAGGAATGTTTTGATTTGTCCAATATCTAGGAAATATTTGAGGTATTAATATACATCAAAATTGATCATAAAAATACCAAATAACTATAATTTATTTATCATGATCTTGAAGCATGGTTCTACCATCGGTTGGAATTCTCAAGGTATTACATCTACTCCATGAATAAGAAGCCACGCAATAGATGTGTCATTTATCGCAGCAGATGTGTATTTTGGTGCAACTTGCAATGGTTTTATTGCAACATATTACCCATATCTTGTATAAGTTACATTAGATGGGTAATTTGTGAACAGATTTAGAGAACCTTCTGTAACAGATGGACCATTTGTTGCATCTTTCCACTATGTTTTACTTCTTTACAATTAATAACCTATTTAAAAATTGACTTCTTATATCACAGTATGTTGAAGAAATTCCTTGCCTTATGAGGGGCAGGCAATTAGCGTACCCAGAATCTTATGATGCTGCCAATAGGATAATGGACCTCGACTTCTACAAGAATTTCAATTATAGGCATGATGATCTTAGTAAGCTAGCATCAACTCCCCGTGAAGCAGGATTTGATTTTTTAATTTGTAGGTTCTAATGGGATGAAGAAATGGTAAAATATATTAGAGGGGAGAAGCCAAATCCACATGTCAAGAGTTGGACTGAGGCAAAGAGGATTCTTGAAGTCATGAACGTGGACGACATACATTATTGGGTTGTTGAGATACTACTCGAGGAGGCAAAGATCAAGGGGTATGACTACAACTTACCTGCCTTGGATGAGGCCAAGTTTTTTACCCACATGCAGCCATTATTGGAGTTGTTCCCCATCCTTTTGAGGAAGAGTAAACTGATGGATCAATTTCCAACAAAAGTGTTGATGAAGCAACCATAGGATTTTAAAGGTCAAAACAAGGAGATGGACCTTCCAAAAAATAATACTATTGCCGTGTCCGAGTCATACATTCTTGCACACATCGAATATTTGCTGACCGATACAAAAATGGCCGAGCTAACGACCTTTCTGTATGACAACACTGTGGCAAACATGCAAGAGGTCTGGGCTTATGGGGTACTAACTGGACGCTTGGAGCCTGTGTGTAAAAAAAATCTTGTGAAATAATAATTTTTTTTATTTCAATCCACTTCACTTTACATACTTTACATTCACGTAGCGCCAATTTTTTTATCTGATGAAAGTTGAATTTTTTATAATGCAACAAATTGTCCATCTGTTGTAAAATATATTCTATCTATTCTGACAGATAGTTTATCTGTTGTAATAGGTTGGTCATCTATTGTATTATGCAGATGTTTCTATCTAAGTCTTATCTGTTGCAACAGTGGGAAGACCTGTTTGATAATTTCCAATAGATGACCTACATGTTACAACAGATGTCTAAATCTGTTTGATATTTTCCAACAATTACGCTTGAATATCCATGTGCTCAACAACACCAAACCAGTAGCAAATGCAAATACATAACCACAAAAATTTTAGCAATTAGGCTTGAATATATAAGTGCCTAACAACACCAAACCAGTAGCAATAACGAAATAATGTAGTATCTTCTTGCTCGATTTTGTTTCTCTTCAAAAGTCTTGACTTTCTTGAACAAACCCCAGATTACACGATTTTCTTGTGAAGGGTGTCATTCTTCATACCAATCAAAGTAATCAAATCCACCCAACTTCTATAAAAGCAAGACCACAGTTACAAAATAATTACAAGTCAATAATTAATCAACTAATTAAATAAAAATATATTACCTTTGAAATTTTACAAGTAAAAAACCTACGACCTGAATTTTGTTGAGTCCAAGAAATCTTCAATAGAGATTAATGACCACACATACAATATCAAAAATCTTATCATAAAAATAGTGGAAGATAAGCTCCACATTGTCAAGCTCAGTCGGAAAAAAATGAAAAAAATATGCAGAAAAACCACCAAATACAAATAATTTAAAGAATTTGGATAGAGAAAAAAAGATGATGAAGAAGAAGATTTGGAAATTTAGGATTAAATTTTAGGAAGAAGATGAATATATAATACAATGGGGAAAAATAATTGTTGGGGGCCAAATCAGACGCCAAGTCAGCAAAAATGGGGGTTCAACAAGCCTTGGCTGCATGAATTACACGCAAGCTGCCAACGGGGCAAAAAGTGTCAAACTGACACATTTGATGCCTATTTTATTTTAGGTGTTTAAAATGAACACTATCTAATTGAGGTGCCAAAGTGAAAGATCACTGCAACTTTAGGTACCTGTCAATGGGTTCTGACTTTTTTATTTCATGTGACTTCACTTTACATGTAGTGGCAATTTTTTATGTCTAATGAAAGTTGAATTTTTTATAATGCAATAAATTGTCCATTTATTGTAACAGATATTCTACCTGTTCTGACAGATAGTTTATCTATTGCAATAGGTTGGTCATTTATTGAATTATGTCGATGTTTCTATCTAAGTCTATCTGTTGCAATAGTGGGAAGACCTATTTGATAATTTCCAACAGATTACCTACATGTTGCAACATATGCCTAAATCTATTTGATATTTTCTAACAGATATGACGTCTGTTGTAACATATACCTTATCTGTTGCAATATTTGAATCTAGTATTATATTTCAGTTAATAAGTTCAAATCTAAGGATAATATAAAATTCATAGACAAAATAAAATAAATTAAAGCCTTCAGAAATTACATGAAATAAATCAAGAAATAAATAAAATGTAAAAAAATTATTATGGGTACAGATCTCAGCAAATACATCAATAATTTAAGTTTTGATACCAAGAATTCCTAAGGAGGTGATACAAGATCTAACCTAGAACTTGAACAAAAATGTGAAAACACACTAAGAAACCAAAAATCAGCAACTAAAGAAGAGAAGATGAAGAAGAGAAACACGAATTCAAATAAAATAAAAGGAAAAATTGCATTAAGTAAAGGATAGATAGTGAGACATACACCTACACCAATGAATATCACCAAGGTGTGTATCAAAAACCAAGACACACAATACAATTGGAGGATAACACCACACTCTTAGGTGGACACAAAGGGATCAACTCCTCAAGCACCCACCTTTCTTGCCAAAAGGTCAACAACAGTGATTTCACACTATACTAACCCTAGTTTCAATGTCTTTTCCAAGATCTACACTACAATAGATTTTCCAAGCCCTACACTAAGGAAAGAAAATACAATTTGAGTATCACTCAATCAATTCATCAAAACTAATAAAAAATAGAAGACTAATTGTCTATTTATACTTATTATAAACAAAGACTAAAATACCCTTAATGAAGAGTGATCCTTTAGAGTGTCAAAGAGAGCAATCAAAAGATAATATTGCCCGTAATGAGTCCAAGTGTAGGCGGCCTTGGAGTGTAAGGACCCTCTCTCCCCTCTTCAACTTGAACAAGGCTATGAAATGGTTCCAAGAGGTCTTCAACCGCCTTGCACATCCAAGCTTTGTCTTTTGAGAAGGCCTTGTATTCCGTGTGCTCTTCATGATTGTATCATCCTTTCTATCTTGAAAGGAATTTTCCCTCAAATTCACACTTTGCAAAACCAAAAAGAGAAAAAACAAGCACATAATCCTCATGGTATGAGGGTTAGCATTAGTATCACAAATTATATAATCACGCCAAGGGGGTACACTTTTGGAATACAACCAATAATCCTTTGTTATGATCATGAAAAACTTACCACAAGCAACACAAAGGACATGTCTAAGGTAAACATCAAGGAGGGATAAATACAATTCGAGACAACCATATAAAGCACTTGTTTTTAAGGGAAGACAAACATCCAAAAATGGAGACCTACAGCCTAGAAGGTTTCCCTCAACAACACACATTCCATCATTCACAAGATTTCCATAAACATGATGACTATGAACACTAATAGTAGTACAAATTTCATCACATAAATTCAAAGAAACACTCCAAGGGGTACACATTTGAAATATAACCAGCAATCCTTTATTTTGACCATGAAAAACTTAGTATAAATATTAAAAAGGATAGGGATAAGGCACATATTAAGGAAAAATAATCACAAGCCGAGACACTCCCTTCCCCACCCCACTAGTGCACCGGGATCAAATAGATGAAGTATCCAAGGGCATAAGTCGAGGCTACTCATTCCTTTTACTAGAGGATCACACTTACAATCATCCAAGACATTGGTCTTTAAGGGAAGGAAAATATTCAAGACTAAAGGAGTGTGGTCTAGAAATCCTCTCCTAAGAATAAGCATGCCATTATCCGCAACTTTCCCAAATACATGATCACTATGACCGAAACTAATAGCAAGGTTTTTATCATCTAAGATCAAAGGGTCATGTCCATTATCATGATCAACATTATAAGCATCAACACTAGCTTGAAATTTTTTGGTCACACCATTCACATTATCAAGTAGTGAACTATATTTAAGAGTAAATTGATCATCACTCACAACACTAGTACTACCAAGGAATGATGTATGTGCTTCTACACTAAACAAACCCAAAACTATATTACATTGGCTACTACTAGCCACATCACCACATTTTAAGCTTAAAGAAGTGTAAGGTGTAGCATTATTACTTCGGTTTGTACCATGGCAGTCCATATGCTTCTTTGGGAAGCTCTCATTATAAGGGAATATGTCAAGAATCCCCTTTTGGATCATTGCTTCTCCACCCTTCCCAAAGTTGGAATTTTCGGCTAAGGGTTCCATTAACTCATCAACCATGTGTGTGTGTGGAACTCTTTTTGGATTCTTATTTAAGAATGTATGATCTTGAACCTGCACATAAGAAGAATCAATGCTAGGAAAAATGCTATCACTTGGGTTAGTGAGTAGCAAGGTTTCTTAATGGACAAGATCCACAATCAAGTATTTCTTTCCCTTTCCAACTTCACTACCCACGACTTCCATTTTCCTTTCTCTCTTTTCTTCACATTTTTTTCGTACCTCACCATCAAATTTCTCTCCATCTTGAGGCTTGGTTATATTTTCTTCAGATTGTAACTTATAGAGAGGAGACATTGGATTTTGTGGAGTGTAGGTTTTTTGGACTTGAGGTGTTTGGACTTATGAAGGGTAAGGCCTTTGGTCAAGTGGGTTTGGAACTTGGTATTTTGGATTTTGAGGTAGTATTTGAGTACCAAGTCCTTCTTGTTGGACTTGGTTCAATTGAAGAGGTAAAGGTCTATATGGCTCACAGTTTAGTGGACTTTAGGCTTGATAGTTTGGATTTTGTGGAGGATTTGGTGGACATAGTCTATCAACACCCGCTTTCATTCTAATCATTCCACCCTTGAGTGAAGCCATATCCTCCTTCACTTTCCCCACAATCGAGTTCAACTTAGTCATGTCATGAGACAAGACTCCACTAATATCATTTCCCAAGGTTTGGGATGTAGTACCCTAGGATTCCATGTCAAGTACCTAAAAATAGCAAAGAACAACCTACAAAATGAGAAAACAAGTTAGTTCAAAAGCCTCACCAACTCTCTATCACTCTTCGGATTCTTACCTCACACTTGGTTACACAAGTGTTGAAACTTTGGCTCATACTTAGTGAGTGATTGAGGGATGAATCAACTTTAGCCCGAAAAAGATTTTCATTTGATATGACTCAAAAAAAATTGCTTACGGACTTGAACCAACAAAATACAACTAATTACAAATGAGAAAAGCACAAAAAGAAATGTTGACAAGAAACAAAGGACTTTAAACTAATTATCAACCTAGTAGGTAGTTACTAGTTTGCTAATTAGTGATAGAATCAACACAAAAGAATCTAGAAAAAAAATAGAAAATAGGAAATCTAATTTTAGAGCTCAATTCGGTTGTTAAAAAAAGTGATGATGTGGCAGCTTGTGATTAGATGTCACTTTTCAAAATTTTTAGTTTCTTAATCTTCTTGTCTCAGCAACACTTGAATTAAGAAGGTGTATGAAAAAAATTAGGGGGGAAATGGAGGATTTGGATCCCTTTTTCAAGTTCAAATTGATTTGAAAACAATTGGTCCCCCCCTGTACTTTTAATTGTACTTTAATATTCCTTTTGTCCCCTTTTCTTTTAGGAGATTGTGAATATGCTAGGGAATATTCTTAGTACAAACAACTTTCACCTTCTCTTTCTTTGTTTTTGTGGATCAAACTAGTACTTTGAATAGTCTTCTTCAACAAGATATGAAGATTAAGAAGAACAACTTGAGTATTCAAGAGTTGACCAAGGTTTGACCACAAGGCAAATGAACCCCAACTTCAAATTTTCTTTTAGATATAGGTTCCTTTGCCAATCCAAGCACAACCAACAACAAATCAACAATAAAAATGTCCCAAACACTGAATCCACACGAGATCCCACCTTCAAAATCTTCAAACACGTTTTCAACAATGGTGGAATGCACAAACACAACCGGATCTTGCTCCGAACATATATCTAGACTATTGTAGTTCTAGTGAGAAAGGATCTAGCACTAGAAACTTTAAAAACAAAGTAAAACTTAGCATATCTAGCCTTTAAAATTTGGATCTACCACTAACAACACAAGATACAACTTTTTTTGTGATTTTTCTTGACTCTAGACTCTTTTTTTATGGAGATTTTCCTATGATAACAATAAACCAAGACTTAGAGTTATAGGAACAATCCTAAAATGTGGTTCTTGATACCAAATGATACAAGATCTAACCTAGAACTTGAACAAAAATGTGAAAACATACTAAGAAACCAAAATCAGCAACTAAAGAAGAGAAGATGAAGAAGAGAAACACGGATTCAAATAAAACAAAAGGGAAAATTGCATTAAGTAAAGAATAGTTAGTGAGACATACACCTACACCAATGAATAGCACCAAGGTGTGTATCAAATACTAAGACATAGAACACCATTGGAGGATAACACCACACTCTTAGGTGGACACAAAGGGATCAACTCCTCAAGCACCCACCTTTCTTGCCAAAATGTCAACAAAAGTGATTCCACACTCTATGCTAACCCTAGTTTCAATGTCTTTTCTAAATCTACACTACAATAGATTTTCCAAGACCTACACTAAGGAAAGAAAATACAATTTGAGTATCACTCAATCAATTCATCAAAACTAATGAAAAATAGAAGCCTAATTGTCTATTTATACTTATTACAAACAAAGACTAAAATATCCTTAATGAAGGGTGCTCCTTTGGAGTGTAAAAGAGAGTCATCAAAAGATAATATTACCCTTAATGAATCCAAGTATAGGTGGCCTTAGAGTGTACAGACCCCATTTTTCCTCTCTTTAACTTGAACAAGCTATGAAATAGTTCCAAGAGGTTTTCAACTGCCTTGCATATCCAAGCTTGGTCTTTTGAGAAGGCCTTGTAATCTATGTTCTCTCCATGCTTGTATTAGGAGGGGTGAGGCTATTACTTTGATAGACTCAAGCTATAAAGATATACTCAATATGGACAAGTTATTCTTTATCCGATACTATGAAATTTGACTTTAGTCATCGTGGATCTTTAATGTCGCTTGCGTACGGTTTCTGTGCTTTCTGTTCTCCATATTTTCATAAAAAGAGTAGCATATTATCAATGTTGTTCAGCAGTAGCTTCTATAATGGCATCTACCTGGAAATCTAAAATTATTCAATGTTAATCACAGAGATACAAAAAAATAAAAAAGGATAACTCATGTATTTTAACAAATCAAATAGGTCTTCCTCTTCTTTTAAATTATCCCAAATAGATTATATTTCGGTTACAATAGATGGATCAACTTTTGGGACAAATTATAACATGAGAAAGACCTGAATAATAATTTCCAATGGATGAACCATTTGTTGCAATGTATGACCCATATGTTTTGAAAAACTAAAATGGTAGAAAGTCTTGACTAAAACGGACACTCGTGCGATGAGTTACGACTATTCCAATCAAACTACGACCATTCTGATCGACCTGTGAAGAGTAAGATATGCAGGAAAAAAATACAACAGCCAGGCAATTTTTTGGTCAAATTTAAACGATCATAACTCCTTGTACATAATGAACTGTGTGAGCTGCTATATATCAACAGAAATCCCTGAGAGTCTTCTTTCCAATAAAATTGGTTTTATCCAATTTGGAAATCGAAGTAAAAAGTTGTGGCCAATTTACTTTAGCCTATTGGATAGATCACTGAAGGATAGATTCAGGTTTTATTTGTTTCTTAGGGGTATTTTGGTCTTTCACCTCTCTTTTAAACCTCTATAAATACCCCATTTAGCTGAGAACTTGTATTATTTTCCTCTCATTTCTCTTATATGTATATATATATATACACATATATATATATCAAGTTAGGGTTAGGGTTTTGAATTGGGGGAAATTAATTGGAGGCTTTGATTAAAGAATTCCTTCCGTCAATCTTTTTCGGCCACGAAATCTAAGGTATGCAAGTGTTTATCTATGGACTCCTTTCGTCCATAGAGTCCACGAATTCCTTTTTGAAAGTTCAAGTTATGTGTGTGTGTGTGTATATATATATATTCTAGACTTTGATGATGTATATATATATATATATATATATATGTTGATTGATATTTGATGGTTGAGATATATATGAGGATTATGTATGTTACTTGATATATATATATGATGATTATGCATGTTGGTTGATATATATATATATGTGTGTGTGTGGTGATGGTGTATGTTGGGTTGATACATGCATGTGATTATTATGTGTGTTGGATGAGATATATGGGGTGGCGAAAAACATGAGAATTTGATGAATTCACCAATGCCTAAAAGTGCATGTAAGGTGATTGTGGAATTGTCTAAGAGGCTATAAATTTACGTTCTTAGTACATAATAAGTTCTAAATGACTAGACTACTTTCAATGTATATATTCAACATGAACTCCATGTTATTATCTAAAATTGGGGATGTTGTGTGGACGGCTTATGATATGGTTGCAAGTACGAACGAGGGATTTAGTTGGTGGAATTAAGATGAATGATGGTGTTGTAGCACATGTAATTGTTCATACTGACCTATGCCTAAATGGTGCATGCAAGGTAATTATAGAAATGCATAGTTGAAGAAGAGTGGATCGTATGACCCATTGTGATCGAAGTGATGAGTTCATACCATACTTGCGTGCTACGTGTTTACTATGATGCTTGAGGGAAATAGAAAGGCCATTAGGCCACGCTAAGTGTGAAATATCTAATTATGGGTCAAATTGCATATATTAAGATCTTAAGGGAAAGAACCTTGAGAAGTGAACCATGATGTGATGAATGTATGTTATTTGTGTGTATCCCGATTGGATGAACTATATTATATTGTATTCTTTCTTAACAATATGCATCCTTGTTGAATGATCTATGATGTAATGGGATGAGATCCTAATACTTACATATGAATATGATCTTCAAATGATTGGTGTGAGGTATTAATAAATGCATGGTGCATGATGGCCTGTGGGAATGCGAGTATGCGTTGTTGTATACTACGTATTACTTATGTTATTGATTGATGAGGGTACGTATGCCCGAAATAGTCTGCTGGTCTAGAGCTGAGTCAGTTCCGTGATAATCTTAGTCGTGCTATGATCGATGAATTTCCGATGATTTGAGAACTTAACATGAATTTTGTGAGAACTTAGTATGTGGGGTTTTGAACGAGAATATCTTTTCATTCTTGTGCCCAAAGAATTGATTTTTATCATTGGAATTTCATGATTTTGTAAAGTGGGTAAATACCCAAGATGTTTTAATGACGAATTATGAGGTTATGAAAAATATAAATTGTTTAAGCTTTGATATACATGATTACTTTATTATTCCCAAGTTATGATTTGATATGGTGAATTTCATATTTCTACCACGAGTTGATATTTCAAGTGTTTTCAAGATATGATTTATGAAACTTTGAATCGTCCAATATTGGTATACATAATAACCTTATTATCTTGTTTTCTTAAATTGAGATTTTATGCCATAAATTACATACCACTACAATGAAATTATTTTTTTTGAGGATTCTTGGTATAAGAGCCATGATTTGAGTTACATTACTACATACAAAATCTTACTATGATTTGAAGATCTTAAATACTTTTCAAAAGCTATTGTCATGATTTGAATATTGGAATGAAAGAATGATCATTTAAGAATATTGATTTGCATCCGCAGAGTCGGGATAATTTATATTGATTTTAAGCTCGTAGAGACGAAATGCTTTCTTATTGATACCATGTTAATGTTGAGGAAAATTAAAATGTTTTGAGCTAAAATGTGTTGAGTTTGGAATCCACAAATTGATATGATTTGATAAATGAGAAAGAGATTTGATTTGGTCTTTATGATAGACCCTTGTGATGTTGTGGTGGATTTCTAAAAAGATTTGATTTGGTCTTTATGATAGACCTTTGTGCCAAATCTATGTGCCAAATTTGGTATTTCCCCAAATCTATGTGCCACCGTAGGGTTGTTGATGATGACATTATTGGCCAGAGAGTCGAATTGTGATTATGAAATCTTTAAGGTTATACTCCCTGGCAAGAGTACAACACTCCCGCCAATGGGAGTGCTCTCCCTAGGAGAGCAAACTTTGGTATTCCACGTGGCTCACGTGGGGTTGTCGGTTATAGGAAACTCCCCTGTCCATAAGAGTATGTTTCTTGAATTATCGAGTCGCTTCGAGTCTTGAGTTGATGAGTTTGGTTGTCTATGATGAGTCATTAGAATTTATGATGAATATTGATGGTTTTATGATGATTTATGGGATTTCACTTATGTTTTCCTCTCTATAATATTATGAGAAGTATGGATAATGAAATTCAAGCCATGTGAGTCTTTATTTTCCGTACGTATGTTTTACGAAATCAAAGTTATTATTCAAATTATTGCGTGCACCCCCACATATTCAGTTGCTTATTAGGAGTCATGGTGAGTTATGTAACTACTTCCCATGGTTTCTGTGTAAGTACAAATCTTCAGGAGTTAGGGGTGTGAGTGTATTCGATTGATCAGTGTTGGTATCCTGTGATTCAGTAATGCAGTACCCCAGAACAGTAGTGAGTTCCGAGGACAGTAAAGTGGTATTCGAGCTGTGGTATCTGGAGTCGTTATAATTGTTATAGTGGTTGTGAACTGTGCATTCATATATGTGTACTCGTTCATTATTCTCATGATTATTCTGTTGATTAATTGTTCATGCATAAGCCCTTGTATTTAGCCTTCCCTGCTTGCATACTCAGTACATCTTAGTACTGACGCATTCGCGCTATGGTGTTCTTTTATTTTGGAGCACCATAGGTTCAGAGGAGTGAAACTTGGAGCATCTTAGTAGTCACGTGTATAGCAGCAGTGGGTGCAGCAGTGAGTCCTCATCATCCGAGGATGTTGTTATTACAGTATTTGATTTTAGTAGACGAAGTTAGTTGGGAGAATGGTCCCTTCAACTCCACAGTTCAGGCAGTGTAGAGGTTTTTTAGACAGATGTATTAGTGTGTGGTTTAAGGTATTGTATATTTCTAGATGTTTGAACCTTATGGCAAGTACTAGCCAGTTTTCGCATGTATTTTATTATATTATGCAGTGAACAGGTACAGATATCAAAAAAAGGGTTAGCTTTTGGTCCTTCGGGATCATAAGCACCGTGTGGCGTTCTGGTTCTCGGGAATCGGGACGTTACAGTTATATACTAATTTATAAAACATATAAGCATGTATACATTAAATATACACATCTATAGAAGATATATACACAAATATATGCACCATTCAATAAATATGTACTACTTTAAGTAAAAAATAAACTACAATATATGTATATACTACAATATATATATAGTTATATACTAATTTATAAAACATATACACATGTATACATTAAATATACATGTCCATAGAAGATATATACACAAATATACGCACCATTCAATATATATGTACTACTTTAAGTAAAATATATACTACGATATATATATATATATGTATATATATATATGTACTACAATATATATATATAGTTATATACTAATTTATAAAACATATACCCATGTATATGTTAAATATATACGTCTATAGAAGATATATACACACACATATATATGCACCATTCAATATATATGTATGACTTTAAATAAAATATACTACAGTATATATATACTACAATATATATATATATATATAGTTATATACTAATTTATAAAATATATACACATGTATACGTTAAATATATACGTCTATAGATGATATATACACATATATACATACCATTCAATATATATGTACTACATTAAATAAAATATACTACAATATATTTACACTACAATATACACACACACTAATATATAGTTATATACTAATTTATAAAATATATACACACATATACGTTAAATGTATACTACTTTAGAAGATATATACACACATATACTACCATTCAATATATGTACTACTTTAAATAAAATATACTACAATATATATATACACTACAATATATACACACACTACATATATAGTTATATACTAATTTATAAAACATATACACATGTATACATTAAATATATACGTCTATAGAATATTTATATACACATATATACGTACCATTCATTATATATGTACTACTTTAAATAAAATATACTATAATATATATATATATATATATATACTACAATATATACTTATATATATAGTTATATATTAATTTATAAAACATATACAAATGTATACGTTAAATATATACGTCTATAGAAGATATATATACACATATAAAAATTAATAATACTTGATAGTAAATTAATAATATATTAAAACTAAGTTATAATTAAATCTATTTTTTAAAAAAAAATTAATCGGGTCGGTTTGGGCCGATTAACCGGCGGGCCTTAACCTGGCTTGGTCCGAGTCGGGTTAACCGGGCCCAAATCAATAAAAAACCCAGCCTGGTACCCAGTACCCTAAATCCCTAGGGCTTACCGGGCCGGGTCAAACCGGACCAATTTTGTAAGTCGGCGGGTTGGGTCAGCCCGGCCCGTTTGACAGGCTTAACCAATACTAAAAGAGAAGTTGGCTCAAGTTTCTCATTTTCTACAAAACTAAAAATGCCATATTTTTTTACCGGTGAAAGAAGAAAAGGAACGATGAAGAATTCGAAGTTGTTATAGCCGGAGAGTAAGGATGTCACGTCGATTGACGGTTGAAAGTCAAAAAGGAACTCGAAGCCCAACTATTTATCGTCGGAGGTTGAAGTCGTCGGGGATTGAAATAAAAAATTTGCAGAACTGTTGGTTGGGAGAAACTGTCGAGAGAGAGGAAGAGAAGAGACGGTTGATTTGGATAGGAGAGGGGTGTGAGTTGACTTGTATTTTTAAAAAGATTAGAAAGTTGTGAAAATATTAATCAAGTCCAAAATTAACTTAATTAAGTTTCCTAATTATGTTTGACCCTTTAAGTTGGTCGATATCACCAATCCTTCATTCAAAACTTAAATAACACATTTCCTTCAGTTTTCTCAAGTAACATTCATATCATTCGCAGATTTAGGAATTAGGCATTCTAAATTCTAAAATATACAACTCTATTCGCAGAGGCAGAGCTAGCCTATTAAAGGGGGTTCGGACGAACCCCCTTCGACGAAAAATTATATTATTAATACATGGTTAAAATGATTTTTATTTATATATTCTAGATGTTGAACCCCCTTCAATGAGTTTTTCTTCAGATTTTGAACCCCCTAAGCAAAAAACATGACTCTGCCTCTGTCTATTTGTATATATTTTTTGCACGTATACACCCACACACACATACTCACACATAGCATTTACTTCAAAGTCTTGGGTTATAATGAACTCGTGAGCCCATTATTGAATATTTCACCATTGATTTATAAAATGGTGTTAAGGGACATTGTTCTATCTTGTTTGGATACCATGCTTTCTTTTATCTATAATCTATCTTTATTTATAATCTATAATCTCTATTATATTAAAAGTGTGAAGGCCCTTATAATTGGCGTTTGCCATTTTTACCCTTCACTAAATGTCTCCCCTTTAAACAAAATTATCTTTTTACAAAGTCCTATATTAATTTTTATATTTATTTGCAAAGTCGTATATTAATTATTTTTTTTAAATAACGTCCACTTTTTTGTTTTCAAAAGTCCTATATATGGCAAAATCATGCCAAAATCCTTCTCTAATTAAATTAGGACAATCTGACCCAAAAATAGCAAATTCACGTACTTTTTTTTTTCAAAATTCCTATACGTGGAAAAATCATGCCAAAATCCTTCTGTAATCAAATTAGGACAATCATTAAAATAACATCCCATGTTGGACCCAAAAATAGCAAATTCACATACTTTTTTTTATACAATCCAGATTGAATTAGGACAAGCCCTTCTATAAATACAATTATAGTTTGCTATTTTCTTCGTCGTCTCCTTTCTCGCTCCTGGTCTTGTGTTGTTTTCTTCAGCATGATCAAACAGTTTCCTGCATCACCATCAATATCTTCACCATCAATTTTTTTTCAGGTTTTTTTTTGCTATAATTTCTTTCAACAATTCACCTTTTCACTTACCTTAAACAAAATATTAATTGCTATGCCAGCTTAAAAGTTATTTTGTTTCATTTGTTTGTTTGAGGTTTATTGTTCCCTTGCCATTGCTTACATTCTTAGTTCATCTACTTTTTCTGTTCCTGTTTGAGTCTATTTAATAACTCTTATTTCTTACTACTATTCTACTAATCTACCAACAAGATTCATATATTCAGGTAAAATTATCTCATCTCATATAATACATTTAATTATATAATCATTTGTCATTGTTATCATAACTTTGATTTTTAAGGGTATTAGTGCAATGGACTCAAATATCGAATCAGCGGACTCAATGACTATCATTATCGAATTAACTGATTCAATTATCGAAGTGGTGCCTCTTAACACTATGAAGCTCAATGATCGCACCTCCATAATAAAGATTTTGGTTATAGGATGCCAAGCAACAAAATAATTTACTCTATCAACAAGTGGTACTCGAAAAACTTTAACATTCGTCGATGAAAAGGTACTTAATTCATCAACCACTACACTTATTTATGGTTATGTTCTTCTACTGTTCTACTTATCAAGTTAATTTTCTATTTGTAAGTCATATTACTGATTCATCTTATTTTTTATTTCTTTTCAGGGAACCAAAGTTAATGCCACCCTTTTCAATGGACATATTAAAACATGGAAAAAGCTTTTACATCAAGGCAATTTTTGCTACATTATGAACAGCCGCATTTGTCTTCCCAATCCTAATTTTCTTTCGGTCAATAAGGACATTGAGGTTGGATTCCTTGATGCCACTATAGTTCAAGAATGCAAAAGTCCATTCTCTATATTATGTTTTTCGAACAATTTTGTTTTGTTCGAAGATGAAAAGCTTCATACCGCAGGAACAATTTTGGGTAATTTTTTTTATTTTGTTATCTAATCTACTATTTAACATAAGTTCAATATTTATTCCCATTTATCGAATAAATCATACTTAATATTTTTTAGATATTGTTGAAATCTTTGTGTCTTCTAAGCTTTTCACAAAAGGCAAAAAGCATAGAGAGCTGGTACTTATGAATGAGAAGTACGTTTGCATTCTTTTAAAAAATATTTTTTCTTTTTATTGTTCGCTTACTTCTGTACAAATTTCAAAATTTAACATTATTTTAATTCATCAAAAATTCAGGCATGATCGAAAAACTCTAACATTGTGGGGGAAATTCTCAGAAATAGATGATGAAATCCTGAAAAATTTTGATGAAGAAAAATCTGTTATCGCATTCTGTGATGTTAAGACTAATCTATTCCTAGGTACTATCTTACAATTTGTGTTTATGTCAAACTTTTTTATCTTTTTTAAAGTTTTAATTAAAATAAATCTTTGCAGGTAATTTTGAAATAGGTACTACATCTATCAGTAGTATGTGGATAAATCCAACTTTTGAAAAAACAAACTCTCTGCAAAACTGGTACTATACATGCTCATATTCAAAATAATGAATAGTACAATATAGTTATTTTACTTCACTGACTAAATAACATGCAGGGCTTCTTTGAAGAAGAAGAAACACGCAGCTATTACTATGTTGCCTTCTTTACAAATTAAATTAGCTCAAGAACTAAAAATTGGAGCTATAGCACGCAGTTCATTCGATTATAATGAGGTACTATTTTTCACCTATCTAATGAAATTTCATACGTGCTCCAAAAGTCTTAATCCTTGCCTTTTTTATTTTTTATATGTAGGTTAATTATTGTAAATTTACTGCAAAGATCGCAAGCTTCTTAAATGCGAATGAACCATACTATGCATCTTGCAACAATTGCTACAAAAAAGTAAACTTTATTGGTACTATTCCAACATGTTCTGGTTGTCATGGGGGAAAATACTTTATGAGGACAGATAATACGCATGCAAGGTTTCATATTACTTCTTTTAGAATTAATAAATAAGTTAATTGTTTACTTTTTGTTTATTCTGTAGGTTTCGCCTAATACTTGACGTGCTTGCTTATAATGAGCATTGTACTGTTACATTCTTTGAAGCCACAAAATACTTGACTGGTTGCAATATTACAACGTATAAACAATCAATATCAGAAAAGGTCATATTATACTCTCTTTTTACATTAATGATATATTTTATTAAAGTGCCTTCCCTCCGATAACTTATCTTTTTTTTTTTAATTAATACATTATTTTCTTTGATACAGAAAGTAGAATCCTCCTTTTATTGTAACTTGATCCTAAGTATTAACAAGGAATACACATTTCTCATCACATCAAAATTGAAGCAAGAGACGAAGGAGATCGAATAGGAAGACGCTTTATTGCAGATAAAGTACAACCAGTTGAAAAGTCTATTCCAATTGACATAGTAGATGAAGAAATCACCTCGGAGACAAGGACAGAAAATGATGTTGGTGACACAACACCACAGAAAAAATCAAGCTTGATAAGGATTAGTGATGCTATTTTCTCAAATATTTTGAGCGTAGATAGTCATTAATTAGTTATGTTAACATCAAATAGATTTAGAATCTAGATAATTATTGGTTAGTTAAGGTTTTATTTTTAAACAATAAATAACTTTTGCTGGCATATCAAATAATATTGGTCGTTTACTTCTAATTTGATCTACTCATACAATATTTGCTTTTGTTTATTTATAATACATTATTAATTACTTATTATTCTATGTCGCAGCATATATATTCATTAAACACATGGCACGAGGTACCTATAAAATTAATTTAAAATATTATATTTTAACTTTTTTTTGTGTGCACCACTTTAATCACAAAAAATTTTATTTTATCTTATATAGATCAAGACAAAGTTGCTTAAGCAATTCAAAAGGTTAACACTTATATTGCTTCAACTAGAACAAACTTAAATGTTGAAATCGACCATACTCATGAACTAGGAACTTCAGGTACTTGCTTACTATTGAAATCTATTTTTTCACCTTAATATTTAAAAACAATCACCACACTATTTTCCAAAATAACTTATTCATTTATTTATATCTATTGTTAGTTTATAGCAGATCGTAGCTTTCAAGAAAAACTACAAAGTATAAGAACATAATTGAATCAGAATAACTAACCTTTAAATCTGTATAAAATCTAAAAGACAATATATGCAGCATATTAGTTTATAGCAGCTACTCTTTATGTTTTCAGCCCAATTAGCAAAACAGCTTCTAGCATTGGTTCATGATCGTCTTTAATCATATGAATCCCAAATATCTAGATAAATGAGACACATTATTCATTGTTAGTTTATTGCATGAAAAAGAATATAGTGGTAGATAGCTAAGTAACAACAATATAAATATTGCTCAAACTAGAATTATATCAATAGGAACATCACAATCGATCGATGTTAGAGGATCCATCCTGAAGATAGAAAATCACACAGTATTCATCATTAGAATTTCATTAATGAATTAACTCTGAAACCATAATGACAAATGTCAAATTTACTTTCCATTCTATCTTCATGAACTTGCCTGCACATGTGTCTCACCAGCAAGTCCTATGAGTTTGGCCAGATCTGCGTGGAAAGACGTATCCATGTATAAATATATCAACATATGAATAAATGAAAAAACAAAGCAAGGTAGAATAAACGTTTAGTACACAAAAATGACTATTTAATCTCTTTGAAGAGACAACTTCTCATAACCTTTAGACTAGCCCCAAGATAGATAGCAATCAAGCCTTCCAAAATAAAACTCCAAGAGTAATTTTTCCAGACATGTTCAAATAAGACTTATCTCCAATGTACCATTCATAGCAAGTGGGATAAGGCATTCAATGTATAGCCATTTTTTACGGAGTGATAGTGGAAGTCCTCACATGACCAGTTTATTGCTTAAGAAAAGATAAACTAATAATTAGCTGTCTAGCATAGTATTCCACGTCAAATAAAGAATACAAAGTAACACCCATAGGTTCTGAATAATTAATACATGACATATTTCACGAGCCAGAAACCAATTGATTTGACTCAGCACTCTCTCAATACATGATGCCTTTCACAGGCCATACCAAGAAATATACCAGTAAAGGTACAAAAGCAAACCTGGAAACAAGCATAAGCCATTTCTGTTGCACGACCATCTTTGTCGTCCATTTAGTCCTGTTCATTTAGAAAGATACTTACATATTCAGTCATATTCTTCATTGGACCTTTTCTATTACTAAGTTGTACGTATTATATGGTTTCAGATAAAAAAATCAACCTTAAATTGTATGACATAATATTTAAGTTATTTTAGCTAATAGCCCAGGTCCGTTGTTGCTGTAACATTCCAGTTTCAAGAGTTCTAAATGGGAGAAGTTTATAGACTGATCACTTCTGGTGATGATAAAGAATTCCTTTGACATGCAGTTAGCTATCTTTTATTGGATTTTGTTAGTTCTAAGAAAACACATAATACCATGTAGGTTGTAGCATTGAATATGAAAAACATAGCAAATTATAACTTTTGCAACCACTTTTTGTGTGCATTTAGGTGCATGTTTTTCTCAGGCACTCTACTTATGTTTCATAGACTACAGAGATTGTGTACTAAAAGCAATTTGCAAACTGTATTTTTGCAAGCTACAAAGTTCTTTCCTCCTTTGTTCCATACATTGAGGGAGAACCAAAGGGTAATGCTCAAAAGGAGTAACTTCATCCCTTTAAAAAGTCCCATTAGATATAGTAAATCGACAAGATCCTCTTTTAGAGATTCCTTAGATTAGAAACTTCTAAAAACATCAGTTAATCGGCTTATTTGCTTCTAGACTTTTTTCAATAAAAACCCTCCTAAGCTCGGTTTCAATCTCCGAGTTTGCAGCCTGTGCTGCTTCAACTCCTCAGTGACAGAAGTTACCTTTCTGCTACTTTTATCGGCTTTCTCGTTCAAATTTCCCAAATTTATCAGGTTTTCTCAAATAAATTGAGAATTGAAACTAATTGCCAAATTATTTCAAAAACGTTATTGAGTAAATTATAACGCTTACTAAATTAATAAGTATTCAAATTCTAATTATCAAACTTAAGTATATCTTGATCTTTTCACATTTTTATGTGTAAAAACTGAAACAAGTATTGTTTATTTTTATTTGCAGCTGGAAAAAGGATTCAATCCATAGAAGATGTTGATGTCGAAAAAAGAAGACCAATCAAAAAAAAGAGAATAACCTGGTTCCTGAAAGCTCTATCCAAAAAGTGTGATATTGAAGGTAATGCAATATCAATTTATTTATTATAGTTACTTCTACTCTATTTGTTCAATATTTATCATTTATTAAGTTTTATAACATATAACTACATAAATTTAGGTCAAGTTGATTACATACCATCAATATCGCCTCTTCATGGGTTGGAAAAGGTTCCCAAATGCATACATTGTCATGCTATGAGATTTGAACATGAAACTCCAACATTTTGTTGTGATGGTGGATCAATCAAATTTGCAACTACTAATGTTCCAGCTCAACTGCATACGTTATTTCTCTCAGATTCTGAAGTAGCAAAAGAATTTTGCAAACACATTAGAGGATGTAACAGCATATTTGGATTTACATCTTTTGGTGTAAAACTCGACAATGAACTAGCATCTTCAAGATAAGAAATTTATACCTTTAAAGCACAGGGTCAAATATATCATGATCTACCCTCATTAATTCCAGATAAGGATAATCCATGTTATTTTCAAATGTAGTTTTTTGACACAGAAAATGAGGTGTGCAATAGGATTTCAAAACTGAAAAAAGCCAATTTATCTGAAGAAGTAGTGGCAATAATTAAACAGATAATGAATGTCAATCCTTTTGCGCAATTCTTTCGCCAGCTAAAAGATTATTCAAGTTTTCAGAATTTAGAAATTTGGATTGCTTCCAATGCTAAACTAGATCAACGTGTCTACAACAAACTATCCGTAGATCAAATTGTTGGTATTTGGATAGATAGAAACAACCCCAATGTGCCATTTGATCGAGAGATTATTGTTCATGAGCATTCAGGCAATATGCATAGAGTTAAACATTATTATGGTTGTTATGACCCACTTCAATGTCCTTTACTTTTTCCAAATGGTGAACCAGTATGGCACAAAGGAATACAAAAACAACATAAAATAAAAAAAGGTTCACAAAGAACCGAAGTTAATAGCGTCAACCCCAACATTTGCGTCTGCTAATGAAGTGTTTGACAATGAGCAACAAGGTATGATTTTTAAATAAAATTACACAAACCCTTATATTTGGTTATTTAAAATTTTCATATCAATGTGTTTTAAATTTTTTTGTAGGTGTACGACAAGGAGGTAAACATTGTGTCTCTTGTAGAGAATACTATTGCTATAAACTACAAATATGCAAACAAGACAGCACAGTAATTTTATTATGCGGAAGATTATTTCAACAATTTGTAGTTGACATGTACATCAAGTTGGAAACAACACAACTTGAATATTTTAGGTTAGAGCAATCAAATCTTAGAAGGGAAATAGTGTAGGGTATATTTGACAGTATCCTAGCTGGAGAAATCAGAGGAGCTAAAGTTGGTCAAAGAGTAGTACTTCCTACATCATTCATCAGAGGTCCTAGGGACATATGTCGCAGATATATAGATGCAATGGCTTTGGTTCAACATTTTGGAAAACCAAATCTATTTATCACAATGACATATAATCTCAATTGGGTGGACATCAAAGAAAATTTAATTAAAGGACAACTTCCTCAAGACAGACCTGATTTAGTGACTAGAGTCTTTAGAGCAAAGTTACAGGATTTAAAAGATCAAATCTTTAAGAAAAAGATATTTGGTTCCGTTGCAGCAAATGTTTTTGTGGTTGAATTTCAGAAAAGAGGACTACCACACATACACCTTCTGTTAATACTTGAACAAGGATACAAGATAACATCACTAGATGATTATGACAAGTTTATTTCTACTGAACTTCCTGACAAAGAAAAATTTCCAATCTTACATGGTTTGGTTGTCAAGCATATGATGCATGGTCCGTGCAAAAAAAATCATCCAGGAAATTCATGCATGAAGGATGGACAATGCAAGAGTCATTATCCTCGGTCATTTAATAATAAATCAAAACAAGGAAAAGATGGATATCCTATTTATAAGAGACGAAATGATGGAAAGAAGGAAAAAGTATGAGGCATGACAATGAACAATCAGTGGGTCGTTCCATATAATCCTTATTTACTAACTAGATATAACTGTCACATCAATGTTGAGTCTTGTGAAAGGACAAAACCAATAGAGTGTCTCTACAAATACATACATAAAGGACATGATAGATGCATTGTTTATATCGAATCAGATGATGGAGAAAAAGTCATTGATGAAATTTAAAGCTTTCAAGATGCACGTTGGGTGACTGCACCAGAAGCACTATGGAAACTTTAGGAATTCAATCTCAATGAAATGTATCCTCCGATCATTAGCCTTCAGCTGCATCTCCCAAATAGACAATCAGGTAAACTACTTATATCCATCATTTAGCTAATTTAAGTTTATAATGAAACAACATAAAATATATATTCATATCATCGATGGATCATTTCTAACATGCAACAGTTACAAATTTGTTACATATTTATAAATAGCAAAGAATTTTGTGCAAAGACGTATACTGAAATATGTAATAGTATTTTCAACAAGCAAATGTGCTAAATCTATTACTCTTAAAGTGACGATAAGCTTCTGCTTCATATCAAGAGTAGTGACAATGAAAGTACAGCAGGCATACCTGGCATAGTTTATCTGCTAAAAACATTAGCAATGTATAATTTTACTCTTCTATAGCCAAGATGAAGTCCTCTGCTACCTATGTCACAGTTGAAAAAAATAAGATTATCCTAACAATATATTTATATGGAGAGAGAGAAGAAAGAAAAAGATGTAATGTAGATAGAGATTAAATATAAGTCGTGCTTATACTGACTGAATGATATCCTCTTTTTTCTACCATATATACAAAATTTTGATACCAGGAGAATGTTCATATTTTATTCCAACTTTTGGATAATCTGGTAAAAAGGAATAAGAGATGTTTTGTAAATCAGAAAAGTAACGTCTTCTGTAAAAAATAGATGTGGTAGACAATATTTCTCAATACTTGGAGTTCATGAAGTCTCAGAGAATATAGCAATTATTGTTATATTACTAACCACTAAACATGTCGTACGTTATTGTACAACATTAGAGTATATGAAATCAATCTTAAACATATGACAAACCTTGCATGGTTTCAGAAGGATCTTTTGTATGTCCACCAATTGAAATGAGCTTATTTCCTTGCCAAGGTATCTATAAAACACAAAGAGAAAACCCAAATAAAAAGGGAAAATTAGAAAGAGAGATATGAGTGCAACTTGATTAGGTAAGACTCTAAGAGACATTTCAAACTTAAATGAGCTGAATGCACTAATAATAAATGGGTGTGACTAATAGTCTATTAAACCAATATCTGAACTAACCACGGAGTGACCAGCGAAGGGATCTACTGTCACATGAGAAGCCTCACCAGATGTTTTAACCTATACTTTCAACCATGACCAACTTCTCAAGTCCAAACTGTAATGACCCTCAAACATTATTAGAGAATTTGAGTACACAGAAACCAAAGAAGAAAAGCTAATCACGAAAGAACAAATTATAGAATAGAATGAGATATAAAAATGCAAACATCTACAGTTTTAAAACTTAACAACAAGCTTACTATCACAACCACCAAAAGATATAGCCAAAGTGTAAAAAATACGCTCATTCATGATAAAAACTTGAAAACTGATAATCAAGGTATCATTGATGATCTCCAGAGATACCAAAGACCACCTTATGCAGACAGCTTACCCACCTGATCATTCACCACAGATAGAATTGATGTAGAACACTAGCTTTACATTTCACAATCACTAATCTGATTTCACAAGAACCAAATAACTTTTATTTATTATTTTGATATATTGCAACTCATCACTGGTACTGTGATATTACGACTGATGGAGCAATATAGGTTTAGTTTACGATCATCAAACACAACTCAAAGAGAGGGAATATCTTCTATTTCATAGTACACTTGATCAGTAGTGAAGACTGGAGTGTTGTAACTCAGTATGACCAAACACAAGGTAATGTGCAGTACTGACATGACAAAATAAACCATGGGAAAATAGAAAGATGGAGCATATGCTGATTACAAAAGAACAATATAAGTAATTAAAAATCTTTGCACCAGACAAATGGTTGCACCGGCAGAGAATCTGATTCTAACATATCAGAAGCAGTTGGAAAATTTCAAGAAAGGCAAACTGCACATTGGAAAAGAATGAGATTGCAATCGCAACTCCAACGCCAACTAAAACTCAAGCAATTGGTATAAAGTGCTCGAATAAAATCATTACATATGAGTAAACGAAAACAAGTCACGATTACTTTATTAGGAAAATGCACTTATATTTCAGGAGTTGATTTAGAAAGTCTTCTTTTTTCCTCTTGGTGACTCGAATCCACGACCTTAATTCTAGCTCGACAAAAGGGGATGCTAGGGTAGTAAATGGAAACACATAAAAGTAAAACCAAGATCACTAAAGAAAATATTTTCTTTGGCAAATAAATTTTTTAGTGGAAATTTCTGCTCAGCTAAACATAAATCACATGAAAATCTACTTATTAATCTAAGCTCACAATCTTTTACAGAAATCCCAATTCAATAGTTAAAGATAACTTTTATCAGTTACAATAATTCCTATACCAATTATTTGCATATTTATTGATATGGACTTTACCTGCTTTTCACTAACGATCCACTAGCATTAGTTTTACATTGTTTACTTAACAGTCATCAAATTAACACAATTTGTTAATATAACTATTTATATGTACTGCAATAAGGTAGAGATTAACTTGTGTAGGTAGATTTTTCATCTAACACCTTTCCGGCTTTCATATCAAGGGTAGTGACAGTAAAACATGTATGGAAAAAGTGTGTGGCAGGTGATCAGTGAAATCTTAAGTTATACTCCCTCGGCTTCAATTTATGTCGTACTTTTTCTTTAGTCTATTTCATAAAAAATGTCACTATCTACACATATACTAACTCTATAATTCCCACATCCCACATGGTGTGACTAATAATTTCATATATCATAACTGCCACCAATTAAATTGAAAAAATATGGAACATACTTAGAAGAAATGAACATGTAATCACATAGTAAAGTTGTGAACTTAAGCTTATTTAATGACGTGATGACTTCTCTTGAACCAGAGAAAGAAAAAGATAAAACTTGCAGAGGTCCTAATGAAACGCTATAGTTAAAGATAACTTTTGTCAGTTACAATAATTCCTATACCAGTCATTTGCATATTTCCTGATATGGACTTTACCTGCTTTCCATTAACGACCCACTAACATTAGTTTTACATTGTTTTCTTAACAGTCATCAAATTAATCCAATCCCTTAATACAATTATTTTATGTACTGCAATAAGGTAGAGATTAACTTGCGTAGGTAGATTTTTCATCTAACACCTTTCCGGCTTCACATTAGACATTAGACTTTCAACAAGAAAATGTGGTAAATCTACTACTCTTAAAGTAACGATAAGCTTCGATTTCATATCAAGAGAAGTAGTAACAGCAAAAGTGTAGCAAACATATCTGGCATAGTTTATCAATTAAAAACGTTAGCAATAAATAACTTTACTCTTCTATAGCTGAGATGAAGTTCTCTGCTACCTATTTCACAGTGGAAAAGATAAGATTATCCTAATAAATTTATATGGAGAGATAGAAGAAAGGAAAAGCAATACAAATAGATAGAGAGTATAGAGAAATCGTGTTTGTATAGAGCATTTGACATAAAACTGGAAATGCATAGAAAATATCAAACCAAATTTGGTTACCAGTTGGAAGCCTACAACCACCCACATATTGTCAACCAGACTCTCCTCTATACATCCAGCTTCTTCTGATCTTCTCCCTACAATAAGAAATCCAACCAAGAATTGATAACTCAACTAACATTACAGATAGTTTGAACAAAAATCCAGTCAGATGTGGACCTGCAGGTTCATAGGTTCAAATTAACAGTAAAATTTTTGAAACTACCACTAACTAAATAATTCTATAATATCTCCTTATCCATATAATTAAGTATATTTCTTCATCATTATTACTCTTCCTAATGTTGTTGTTAACATTTTAGTGTGCTATTGGAAAAATCAAATTTGAGAAATGTTGTTACATGAGAATACGCCTCACATACCATGCTCACCGAATTTTTTTGAAATGTTCGACGGACAGTGAAGCACAAAAATACCTATATAAGGAATTTTTAGAGTATTATGTGTGGAACCCTCAAGGTAAGATTTGGACCTCAAGAAAAACAAGAGCAGTTATTGGTCGAATTGTTGTTGGTAAGACATTCACTACAACCACTTTTACTATTTGCATATATTTAATTTGATTTATGTTAACTTTTATTTTGTCACAGCTAATCTAGCAGAAGGTGAGAGATATTATTTGCGATTATTATTGAATCATGTACGAGGACCAACTTCATTTGAATCCTTATTGTCTATTAATGGAAGGCCGTGTCAAACATTCAAAGAAGCTGCAAAAGAAAGAGGTTTACCGGAATCAGATAATAGCATTTTTGAATGCCTACGAGAAGCAGTCATCTTCAAAATGCCACCAGCTTTGAGAAATTTATTTGCAACAATTCTGGTTCATTGTAATCCTACGGATGTTAGAAAGCTCTGGGATACATGTTATGATGACATGTCAGAAGATTTTAAAAGAATACATGATAATTCTCCTACTGCTCAACTTCAATGCACGCTGAAAAGCATAAATCATTTCTTACAAAGCATGGGGAAAAAATTGTAAATTATGACATACCTGAACTTGAACAGAGATTGGATGATGGAATTTTATCAAAATGCAGAGAAATAAGGGAAGAGGAATCTATAATAGTGCCTTCAGAAGATTTGGATGCACAAACAAAACTAAATCCTGAACAAGAGGAAGCATTTAAGATTATATTGGAAAGGGTGGATTCTGAAAAATCAGGATTATTCTTTATAGATGGACCTGTCGGGACTGGGAAAACATTCCTATATCGCTCAATACTTACAAATACCAAATCGAGAGGCATGATAGCTTTAGCAACAGCAACAAGTGGTGTAGCTGAAGCTCTTTTACCAGGAGGTCGTACAACACATTCTAGATTTGAGATATCGCTTCAGACAACTGATACGACAATTACACGTATATCAAAGCAAAGTGGTGTAGCTAAATTTATTTAAAAAGCTAAGCTCATTATTTGGGACGAAGCGCCTATTGGAAGCCATCAGACAATTGAAATGGTTGATAGGAGCTTCAGGGATATACTAGACATTGCTGAACCCTTTGGTGGAAAAGTAATTGTTTTTGGAGGTGATTTTCTCCAGGTACTGCCAGTAATTCCAAAATTAACAAGGGTTAAAACAGTAAATGCAAGTTTGGTCAAATCGCACTTGTGGCATCGCATGGAAAGGATTAAATTAGCAAGAAATATGAGGGCATGAACAGATCCATTGTTTAGTGAATTTTTATTGCGTATAGGTAATGGGGAAGATCCTACAACAAGAGATGATTTGGTACTTCTTCCAAAACAACTGGTTATTGAAAATAAGAGCAGTAGTACTGCTGAAGATGCCTTAGTAGACCAAATATTCCCATCCCTTGATAAAAATACAAGTTGTGTGAAATACATGAAAGAACGGGCTATTCTAGCTAGCAGAAATGAGTACGTTGATCAGCTAAATAAAATGTTAATTTCCAGATTTCCTGGTGAAAGTAGAACATTTCTTAGTTTTGACTCTGCAGAGGATGACACCAACAATTACTATCAAGAAGAGTACTTAAATACACTAACACCAAGTGGTCTACCTCCACGAAGGTATGCTCTTGACTATTAAGTAATATAGAAATTGTATTTTAGGATCAAATTTCTTATTTCATATGACCATAAAAGTATGTATGGTTACTGTAAACATATATTTGTAGCTCTATTACTTACATAATTTTTATTTTAGAATATTTGCTTAGAAACTTATTATTCAAATTCTTTACAGTATGATTCTAACAACATTTTATGGATTTGTAGATTGGTATTAAAAAAATGCACCAATCATGCTACTAAGAAATTTGGATGCTTCAAATGGTCTATGTAATGGCACAAGAATGATATGTAGAGGTTTTTATAAGAACGTCATACATGCAGAAATAATGATCGGGAAAAATGCTTTTAAGCATGTGTTTATCCCATGAATCTAGCTATTACCTCCCGAAAATGAAGGTTACCTATTCAAATTTATTAGAAAATAATTTCCAGTGCGACTATGCTTTTCAATGACAATAAATAAAGCACAAGGACAGACAATACCAACAGTTGGATTATACTTGCCACAATACATTTTTTCACATAGATAGTTATACGTTGCATTGTCAAGAGGAATATCAATGTCAACGACAAAGGTTTTAGTCACGACGGAGCAACCAAAGTGAAAAAAAGGAACATACACCAAAAACATTGTCTATAAAGAGATATTGGATAAGACACAACACATCAAATTACCTAATACAAATATTTTTTTACAGATAATATATTATTACTGACTCACCTCAAATATTTATGTTTGCAGGCTCAGAAGATACACAGCTACATTAGATTCAGCTATTTTGACAAAGTAGTGACATTTATTCTTTTTTTAAACCAACATTAGTATGGCGAGACTCATAAAGAGATATTTAGTTGCATCATTCAACAATTATGTTTTTTTTCTATTATGTTCTTAAGTTTTACAAATTAAGCACAATTCTTATAAAACAATCAACACCAGAGCACTTTACGAAAATGGAGAACACAGACAACCATAAACTTGGTAGTTAAGCAAAAATACGAAAAGCAATTGACCTTGAGACACAAACTTGACCTGGAATATACTTATCATACTTTCAGCCTTTAAAGAAAAGCAGATTACATCTCACTGGTTGCTGGGTTCTGCTTTAGATAGTTAATATACTAGCAAGTGCAAGTCCCTGAGCCCAGTCCCTCTTGATTGGGGTACCTATAACACTGCATATTTTGTAGATCTCATCTGTTTCACTGCACCCAGAAAAATAAAAGCATACAGCCAACTGTCCTCAGCAAATATAGGGGTTACAAATGACACTCCACAATCCAGCAACCCTCCCTTCTCTTCTAGATAAATTTCTATGCATGTTTTAAAGAAATACATATTATAACTGCATATGTATACCTTGTTTGCTTTAGTCTATGATCAACCCATCAATCAATGTCGAAATCATGCAAAGCAGCTGCAAGCGTACCAAAACATCTCAGCAGTATTTTCTTAGTATCAATATATTCATTTTGATCCATTAGGGCTTTGAGATAAATTCCTTTACATAGAAAGAATAAGAAATCAAGAAAACATACCCAAGAAACCAGGTTTTGCTCAGCGGCATATTTTGTATAGTCAATCGCTCTCCTACCAGTGATTATCTCCAGAAGAACGACCCCAAAGCTATAAATATCTGACTTGAATGTTAGTTGGCCAGTCATAGCATAATCTGGTGCACAGCATCCATATGTTCCCATCACTCTGGTGGAAACATGAGTCTTGTCCCCACTAGGACCAACTTTAGCCAAACCAAAATTAGATAATTTCGGGTAGTACTCCTCACCAACCAAAATATTGGAGCATTTTAGATCTCGATAAATTATAGAAGGTGTCATCTTGTCATGTAAATATTCCAGGCCTCTTTCAGCACCTGCAGCTATCTTCATTCTAATGTTCCAATCAAGAGGTTTCTGACTTGGCCAGGCGTCTGCACACGTTGAAAGAAGCAAAGCAAATGGACCCATTACAAACTCAAAAGAGATAGGCATGTTTATCAGATGGATGACGATTAAGACTAGAAGAACATAACATAAAGTAAATAATTATAACATACCAAATAGATGATCTTCCAGTGAACCAACAGCCATGTACTCATACACCAATAGCCTCTAATCTCCCTCGGCACAACAGCCAATTAGTTTAACAAGATTACGATGGTCAGCCTTACTTAGTATCTGTACTTCAACAACAAGTTCCCTAACTCCTTGACATCCATTTATATCGAGTTGTTTGATGGCTATAATCTGCATTAGAAAACGAAAATAGACTCAGGCCACCAATTATTCCTGATGTTAAACCACTCACTGTAAATGACCCCGCAAAGATTGGAGGGCGTATAAATTCGTAAAAGAAGGATAGTATTCAAATATAAATACAAATTTTACAAGTCTATCTACTCCACTAGACCAACAGCAAACATTCTTTATGGGTTCCCAACTTATAACTCCTATATAATTAGATTTCTCTATATAAATATTAGTTCCGTACAAAAGTTACTCGATTCCCGAAACCCCCAGCCGGCACTCTAAATCCGTCTCTGGTGCTGACCACACAATTACTGAGGAACATCATAACAAACTCTTGACTGATCTAATGATTTTGTACCCTTTGAAATTTTTTTCAAAATCTACAAAATTAAACTTTTTTCTTTCTTTCTCCTCTTTGTTTAATTTTTTCTTGATTTAAAGTTCAAAATTAAGCTCCTCATTATAGAAGTTGAACAAAGAGATGGACTGATCATGGCATTGAACAATAATGGATTCAAATTATTTTCCTCCACTGTATCAACTATTCCCCTGTCTGGTTACTCCCTTTCTTACTATCACTCTTTTACTAAAGTTTTATCATTTTCTATTATTTACTTAATTCCAATAAAGACAATAATTGGAAATTAGGAGGAGAGTGTAGGAGTAAGGATAAAGTTGTCTCTGTGTGCTATAGGTTAAGGGTTCAAAGTCGTGCACTCAATCACTAATGCTTACATTAGGATAGACTGTCTACATCACACCTACAGGGATGCGGCTCTTCTCGAAACTCTATGTAAATGTGAGATGCTTTTTGTACCGGTCTAACCTTTATTATAGAAGGACATTAGCCATACCTATTGGATACTCATGCAACTTTAACCCCTGAGTCTAAAGTATTATGCATGGACTTATAAAATGTATTTTTACAAACAGGTTAGTTATAATAATTATATCCAATAATTATTTTCTTCAGGATAATCGCATGATCAGTCAATATATTACTTCCCACACTGAAAAGAAACTGATTAATTCTCTTCAACATGACAAAAATAGATGATCAGTCAGGAATAACACTTTGAGGACAGAAAAAGAAATTAATTAGTACTCCCAGTGTCTTAATTTTAGTGTCTTAGTTTGATTGGCAAGTAGCTTATGAAATAAAGAGACTTCTAAAGCTGTGGTCTTAAATTAAAATATTATGTTTAGTACATTAAATTTTGTAGTTTTAATCTTTTCATAGAGGGTGTTGGAATTGAAAAACTAACTAGATACAAAAGAAGAAAATGTAAAAAAATTAAATCGGGATAGAGGGAGAAATACTATTTTGCAACATGATTGCCGAACTAAGCTTCTTGACATAAAGTATCCTTTTGCTCAAATAAACCAATAAATGTTGTCTGCATTTGCTTCCAATTACTTAAAAGCTAATTAGTTTCATTTGAAATGTACGTATACAATAAAAGTCCAAAAAAACAAGAAACGATGTTCTCAAATTGCAGCTAAACCACCACACTAGACAACAGCTTAATCAGATTATTAAAAAAATTCCTTTTTACCCCTCCCTAACTCCTCCGTTTTATGCTCTCTTGGTGACTCGAACTCACAACATAAGAGGTGAAGGCAAAGGGTGCTTACCACCTGAGAAACCCCTCTTATCAAATTTGAACATTCAACCTTCTTATCAGGACAAAAAATTAAAACTTTTGATTCCTTCCATAAACATCTCCAAAACATCAATCATTTCTTAAGAATTCGCCCTTTCAGTAGGGACACGGCCAGTTAAAGAAATAAAGGACATGAATCGGATCTCAATTCATGGTTCTTATCCAATAAAAACACTTTCTCCCTTCTTTATACAAAAAAAAAAAAAAAAAATTCTCTCATTCCCTCCGATAAACACACCGTTAAGACATTCAAGGGTCGTTTGGTGCAATTTTGAATCTGAGTTGACATGCAATCATCATGACATTAACAACTGATAAGATTACGCATACCTGACACGTATTTATGTAAAAATCAAGAAAATCACACATGAAACAAGAAATTAAAGCAAAATGAGTTTTCAAAAATTAAATTTTCAAATATGCAAAGCAAAAGGGGTAACAAAAAATCAAAATTTAGGACATATAAAGCAAAAGTGGTTTTAAGAAAATCAAAACATAAGAAATCTAAAACAAAAAGGGTTTAAAAATCAACTCTTCAAACGTCTTAAAGCATGGAAAACGAAGCAAAAAGGGAAAGAAAAATTACAGGTGAAACTTGATGATCATCTCCCAGGACGTTTCTTCTTGGTGCTCCAAGCACCCATCTTCACTTCTCCGTCGTCGAGGTTCATCTTCCAAAAAGAAACAAAAAAAATGAGAGTGTGAGAAGAAAACAAGCTTCTCGAGTTTACTTGACTTTCCCAATTCCTTTTTTTCTTTCTTTTTTAATTGTTGGCCTTTTGCTGGTTTGGGAGTTACTTTATCATTTCTTTTTTTTTTTTGGTTAAAACTTTATCATTTCATTCTTAAATATGTATTTTTAAAATTTTATACTAAAAGTATTTTAAATGTATATAAAATTTTCAAATTAAATATATATGGAAAGTGAAGTTCTGAATATATATATATATATATATAATAGTATAGATATGTAAATTGTTTCAAATATAATTATATTTTACATAAAGTATAAATATATAGAATTTCTACAAATAAAAATAACTTTTCACAAAAATAACTTTTTTAAAAAAATGAAAAATAAGTATAATGATTAAATTCTCCTTTAATCAACTACACTTTTTATATTAAAATTTTACATTATTTTATTATTTTTTTCCACTTATTAAAATAACATAGTACAACTAACATATTTTTTATTACATTCATTCTTAAAAAAAATGGATACACGTGCAACACATGTTAATTAAACTAGTATATTAAAAATGTGAAGGACCTTAGAAATATCGTCTGAACTTTTTATGTCTCATTAAAAGTCTTTGCTTTAAACAAAATTATCTTTTCACTATTTTTTCCTAATGTTAAAAAGTTAAAAATTAATTAAATATATTTATGGTAAAACATTTCCTTCTAGCTTACTAGAAGTCATCAGAATCAATGATAACTAATACTTTTTCCATAAATTTGATTTTTAAGAAGATTTAATATTGTCTTTTCTATATTCCTCAAATAAAATTCTAATTATACATAAACACTAATATATATTACAAAACTAATAATCATCATATCATATCATACTATATTAAAAGTACGAAATGCCTTAAAAATATCGTTTAAACTTTTTGCCCTTCATTAAAAGTCTCAATAGACAATATCGCCTTTTCACTTTTTCACTCAATTTATTATTTAATTATTTTTATAATATTGAATTCTAAAATATATAGGATACATAGTAGGATCTTTTTATTGAATTAAGACTTCTGGAAAAAATTTCAAACTAAATAAGCTACCAGTCATATCGTGACTAATTTTCCATTGCAAAATCTGCCAGTAGGTACAAAGATATAGGATAGATAGTAAGATTTTTTTATTGAATTAGGACTTCTGATAAAAATTTCAAACTAAATAAGCTACCAGTCATATCGTGACTAATTTTCCATTGCAAAATGTGCCAGTAGGGTAAAAAATAGAAAATACAGTCACAAATATTATGAAATCTTGAACATTATTCACATGCATGGCAAAGCTCATCAATAACGCCACCAGCAACAATGCCACCTAATTATTTGTGTCTTTTTGAGGTTCCATGTAGGGGGAGGGAGGAGGGGAGAAGGAGGTTTATGGCTCACCAGTTAAGGAGTTTTTTGGGTTTTTAATTCTTTGTATTATGGTTTTCGATAATGGTGATTAATGTCAGAGTTTTGAATTGGGTTGACTTTGTTTTATTATGCAGCATAATTTTTTTTTTTTAATGATAGTATTGTTTAGAAAATTTTATGCTATTCGAAGTAGGATCAAGAGAAGATAAAGTGTAGACAGATCTTACCTCTAACTGACGAGACAAAAGAGGTTATTAAAAATATTTTGTATTATCAGTCTATACAACTTTAATCTTTGAAATTCCTTCACATTTTGAAGCTTCGTTCCGAAAAATTTGAGGAGTTTTTCGGGAAGCATGAACGAACAAATGACAATGCCTTAACCAACTCTGAATTAGATGAACTGCTCAAGGCAAACAAGCAACCCAAGGACTTTCCTGGACAATAATATTCACTCTTCTCTTTTTCCTTTTTAATCTCAAGAATTATGAGGTTTAATTGTTAAATTATGGGCTTAATTTTATAAATGATCTTTCAATTTTTTACTTTATTTTATTAAAACACTAAATTGTTTGTTATTAAAGTATAGCGTAATTCACTAGACTGACTTTTGTAATCTTAAGTATTACAGAAAGCTATAAGGAGGAAAGTATAGGTAAAGTTGAATGGCTTATTTTTGTTGAAAGTGTTCAACGATTTTTCGTGTGCTTAGCTAAAGTGATAAGATTTTGTTATGAAAAATTAATTTAGCGATATCATTTCGTGGTACTTGGGTAAAGTCGGGTGATTTTTTTGTTATCATGTTTGGTTCTAATTATTTTTGTTATAATATTTAGTTCAGATTTAACTATTTTGGTGCAGTAAAAACAAATATTGAGTGATCAATAGAAAAATAATTCTTTTTTCCTTTATTTTTGTCTTAAAAAAAGTAGTAGAAATAATTGGATGTATTATGCAGTATTGCTGCTAAATCAAATTAGGGGAAGATACTTGAGAAAATTGAAGGAAAGGTGTCTTTTAAGTCTTGAATGAATGATTGGTGACATTGACCAACAGATAGGCTCAAACATCATTAGGAAACTTGATTAAGTTAATTGTGGATTTGATTAATATTTTCAAAACTTTCTAATCTTTTCAAAAATACAAATCAACCCAACTCACACCCCTCTTCAATCCTAATCAACCACTCTCTCTCTCCAGCTTCTCCCAACCAACAGTTCTGCAAAATTTCTCCCTTCAACCTCCGGCGACAAATAGTCGGGCGAGTTCCTTTTCGACTTTCAACCGTCAATCGACGTGAATACTTCTCTGGCAACAACAACTTTGAGTTCTTCATCCTCCCATTTCCTTTTTCACAGGTAAAAAATTATGAAGAAACAGAGGAACTTGAGCCAACTACTCTTCTGGTATTGAAATGTGGACTGAATAAAATCCTAATTTATGGTATTTCTGCATTTCTTCTTCTCGTTCTCGTACTGTTGATTTGAATTTATTGGTGATTTTTTGTTACAGTTGATGTTCTTAGTGTGTGTGTGTATGATATATTGGTGTTGCTGGGTTGATTTGTTGTTTGTCTTGGTAGAAATAGTATTGCAATAGTTAAAATATCTGATGTAATAGATGAAACATATGATGCAACAGATGAAAATCTGATGCAACAGATTAAAAATCTGATGCAACTATGAAAATCTGATGCAACAGGTGAACAATCTAACAGATCATTCATCTGTTTGGACAGACGACTCTTCTGTTTGAAAGAAATCTAAACAATATTAATCCAACAGATAACTGATTAGTGATCTGTTTTTATTCTTTCCAACGGTTTACTCTTCATTTTACAACAGATTAGGATTGTTTTTATTCTTTTCAATGATTTACTCATACAGGTCGGTTATCTGTTGCAACAGATAAAATACTTGGTGCAACAGATTAGTGATCTATTTTTATTCTTTTCAACGGTTTACTCATCCGTTGCAATAAGTTGGTTATATGTTGCAACAGATAATGCACCTGGTGCAACAGATTAGTAATCTATTTTTATTGTTTCAAATGGATTACTCATCCATTAAAACGGGTCAATTATGTGTTGCATCAGATAAAATACCAGGTGCAACATATAGTATTGTTTTATGATTCTCACGTATTACTCATCCATTACAACAGGTCAGTTATATGTTGCAATAGATAACATACCTGGTGCAACAGATTAGTTGTCTGTTGGAACTGTTATATTACTGTTATGCATTAATCAATTATAATCTATGTTATGTTCCTGTTAATTTAAGATAACATAGCTCTCAAAATAAAAGAAATCGAATTAAGTTCAACTAAAGGAACAAGTGCAGCAACTCAGCTATATCCACTACTCTATGAGCTTGCTTTACAAGCGTTATCTCAATCAGGAGCAGAAGATAATGAACAAGGAAAATAGGAATCTTTCAAAAGAGATGATCCAAATGCTAATAGCCCTTCCGTCGAAGAGTTGGTCAAAACCTTCAGCATTGATCGTTATCCTGTGAGAATGCAGTGCGATGGTGCCACAGATTTAACGGGTGATCTCATGGTTAAGTCAATCATGGAAAAATCTTTCGACACCTTCAGAAAAATACTTTGAGAACAAAAATTGAATTCTTATTTCAGGGAAAGCTGCTTTGAGAAATATCTTGATTTGTCGGAGGACAAGAATGCTCGTTTCCAGATGAAAATGGTATATGATCTTCTCAAGCATAAGTTTATGTATGAAAATAAAGATAAGATGGATGAGGTGTGGATAAATTACTGTGGCATGCCTGTTTGTTTTGGTTGGAAAGAGTTTGCCATAGTTACCGGACTAAAATGTTATCCTCCTTCTCCTTCTCAAGTTATACCTACTCTGACCCAAGAAAAAGTACCCCGCACACTCAAAAAAGGAAAAGAAAAGTCGAGTGATCGTGATGACCTAGTGTCCATAGTTAGTCCAAGCTTCAAAAACAAAAAATCTGATTGAAGCGTTGAAAGGTAAAGGACTTTCAAAGACAAGCAATCATTGTGTTTGATTTGGTTTGTACATAATATTCTTTGGGCAAGAGACGTTAACAACAACATAAGCCTCAGTTTAATAAATCTCTCCGAGGATCTTGAGGCAGTTAATAGCTATCCTTGGGGTTATGAAAGCTTCAAAATAACTGTCGAATATTTGTTGACTCCGTTAACACCAAAAATAGTCAACTTATATGGTTTTTCATGGACCTTCATGGTAAATATTTCTTTTATCATGATATGATTCATCATTTTCTTATTAATAATGCTTTTGATTTATTGGCGTTATGTTATAGGCTTGGGCATTTGAAGTCATTCCTTATTTGAGACAACAAGTGAACTACCAGAAAGAAGTTTTCTGTCCAAGAATTCTGAGATAGTTGTCGGCTAAAACCGATAGAAACATAAAATTTCTTGAATTTTTCAATCCCCCCAAGGGAGCAGTAAGTCCAATTCAAATCAAGTTTTTGTTTTAATTAATGATAAAATAATTTCATCATCATTCTTAATATATGTACCGATTTATTTTAGATTGTCCATCCGTGGCTTGTTCCGACCAACCGAGAGTTGAAGATGCCATTTTTTCTTACTTTACGGTCTGTGCAAACTTTATCGGACCCTAAGGTCATTGATGGAATAAAAATAGAATTGTTTGGAGAAACAGCCATCACAAGAAAAATAATTTTGGAGGGTAGGGCTAATGATGCTCCTCTTACAGTTTTTGAAACAACAAGCCATTATGATTATGATCATAATGGTTGTACAGATTTTTCTTCAGATTTTGCCGCATCTAGCGAATGTTCTTCATGAAAATATCAAGACTGCAAGAGAAACATGATGGAGTGATTAATGCTTGCTATTAATGCACAACTGCTTTTGTAAAGAAAATGATATCTAAGAGGGGTATCATTCCATCAAAGAGGATTTCATATCTAGACACTCCACTATAGATCAAGGCGGCTAAGAGGAGAAGGAAAGACACTTCTAAGGCATCATCAATCATAAAAAAAATAAGATTGCAACGCGTCTATCTTTGTCTTGCACCTATGTTCAGTGTGCAAGAGCCACAGAAGAGCAGCATGAGCTGAAGAAGGTGAATGTACATTATCTGTTCCAAAAATCAAACAAACATATTTCTGTTTTAACAGATGATACATCTGCTGAAAATTATCAAATAGATATATACATCTGTTGCAACTGTTGTCTAACTGTTACATCAGATTCGTTATCTGTTTCAACAGATGAGTCTTATGTTGTAACAGATGGGTCATCTATTCAAAATTATCATACTGCTCTGATTTACCTGTTCAAATTTATCCCAATAGATAATCCATTTGATGCAACATAAGAATCACCTATTTCAACAGATAAAAAATCTGTTGCATATCTCTACTTAGCATTGATAATTCTGGCTTTCTAGGTGGATGTCACAGTTACTGCCAAAGAACATAATATGACAGTTGATAATCCATCAACTGCTTCCAAAGATGAAGAAAAAGTAGAGCCTATCAGATTGGAAGAACGGAAGAATTACCCGTTTGAAGGGTTCAACATCTCGGACGAGGCTCCAAAAAAACTAATACAGTTGATCAACGACTATTCAGAATAAATTGTCGATAGGCTGTTAAAGCATCATGCCGGCAGGTACATAAATCAATTTTATGGATATTGGTTTATACAATTTTTGTTGTAAGAACCTGACATTAACACATATAAATCATTATGTAGAAAATAAAATAACGAGCGCTACAAAGTGTACAAATCAAGTCTTGGTTTTGATATGTTCGACTCTGTTGTTGCACATCCTTGAATGAAGAATTGATTCTATTTGATGTCACAACCCCAAACTTGCTAGAATAATGAGGTTTAAAGGCCATACATATTACTATTAATTAATATTTTATTTAATTGCATCTGCGTATTGATTTTTTCGTCACATAATTCAAAATATTTGATAATATGTGCAGCATGCCGATGTCATTTTTTACTACCTCCAAAAGAAGGCCAAGTTTCAAATACAAGAACAATACAGATACATAACAGGCAATTGTTTGTACAAAGTTTACATCAATAATATCTATGATAGGTATTGTCCACAGCAGCCGAAAGTTTCCTGAAATAAGGAATACTTAATCAACATCATCAAAGATTTTAGCATTCCGGGTGGCTTACCTTGACATTTGGCCGACGAAGTGTACATCCCAATCAATTGTGGTGATGAATTCTATTGGATGTTGGTTGTCGTCGTTCTAAAAAAAAGGCGCATCCGAGTTTATGACTCGATGTTGTGAAGGAGACATTTCGAACCGTCGTCTGAGATACAAAAGCTGGCCAAAATATTGCCTACTTACCTTAATATGAGTGGATTTTTGGATCAAAAGGTTCATACTAATTGGTCGATGATTGAAGCATACCGGGATAAAATGGCTAATCTATTTGATGTACAATATGTTGACGGAATTGCTCAACAAACCATTGGTAGCCTGTAAGTTTAAGTATCATGATTTAGTTTTATTTCACAAATTTCACAACGCTTGCATGAACTGCAAGATATGGATTATCTATTTTTTTATAACGCAGGGATTGCGGTTCTTTTATTGCCACCTATGTCGAGTATTTGAGCGATGGATTACAAGTACCAAATGATGAACTTGATGCCGGATTACTCCGCATAAGATATGCTGCTCTTTTATGGAAATATGGAGAAGCGAAAGCTCAAAAGCCATACGCAACCGACGTTAAAGATCCACGACGACCAAAGTCGAATTCCATAGCACTGGATGAAGAACAACTTGTCCATATTGATTAGATCTTTATAGCTCGAGTCCGTTAATGTAATAACCTATCCTCCTTGGTTTAACTTGTTGATTTATTTTTAGAGTAGATCATTTGTACTTGTAATGATTTTTTTTACATTTCATTTATTTGTTGAGTTATTTTCTTTCATTTAATTTCTGAAGGCTTCGATTTATTTTATTCTGTCTATGAATATAATTAATTCTGAGTTTTGAACATGTTAATTGAAAAGGAGTACTAGATTCAAATATCGCAACAGATAATATATCTACTACAACAGACGACATATCTTATCAGACAGATTTAGACATATGTTGCAACATGAGATGCAACACGTAGGTCATCTGCTAGAAATTATATAATAGGTCATCCTACTTTTTTATTTGCTCCAACAGATTACCGATCAGGTGCAACAAATAAGTTATATGTTGCAACAGATCGTAAATCTATTACGACAGACAAAGAGGGAACATCTGCATAACGTAACAGATGACCAACCTATTCTAACAGATAATCAATCTGTAACAACAGGTACTATATATGTTACGACAGATATAAAATCTATTGCATTATAAAAATTCAACTTTGCCAGACATAAAAGTTATTACCCCTATATGTATAGTGAATTGGTTTGAAATGAAAATTTGTTATCGTGTTCGTCCTGTCTTTGTACATGTTCTTTTTTATACACGGGCTCCAACCATTTAGTTAGTACCCCATATGCCCAGACCCATTGTATCTTTCCCAAAATGGTGTCGTACACATCGGTCATTTGTGTGCCGGTTAGCAAACACTTCATGTATGCAAGCGAGTACGGCCCGTATGCTGCACCGGTTGTATTTTTTGGGAGCTAGATGTTCTTATTTCGACCTTTAAAAACCCATGATTTCTTTGCCAAGACTTCAGCCGGTAAATGATCCATCAGCTTACTATGCATCAAAAACTTGGGAAACAACTTCAAGAGTGGCTGCATGTGGGTTAAAAACGTCTTCTCACTGAACACAGATAAGTTGCAGTCATAAACCATAATCTTTTCCTCATATAGTAGTATCTCAATAGTGATAAAATGGGTGACATCCACGTTCATGACTGTAAGGATTTTCTTTGCTTTGGTCCAGCTCTTGCCGTGTGGATATGGCCTCTTTCCTCTAACATATTTAATTGCTTCTTCATCCTATTGGAATGTAGAAACTAACTGATCAAATCCCAGGCCACCAAAATCAGCTAGATTACGAAGATCAGCGTACCTATCTTTGAAATTATTGTAGAAGTTGAGGTCCATTATACTATCAGCAGCATCATAAACATCTGGGTACGCTAATTTCGTACCCCTCATGAGGCAGGGAATTTCATCAACATACTGTGGTATAAGAAGATAATTTTTAAATAGGTTAGTAATTGTAAAGAATAAAAACATAGTGGAAAGAATCCGATGCAGGGGGTTCTCTGAATCAGTTCACAGATTACCCAGTCAACGCAACTTATGCAACAGATGTGTATTATGTTGCAACAGAATACCAAGCTGTTGCAACAGATTACACATCTGCTGCATAGATTCTTCTTCATGGAGTATATTGGAAGGGCAGGTTATCAAAAGTAAACTTACCTTGTCCTCATACCACACACACGTATTTGTTATATTTGAGAAGTCTTTGGCGGCAAATGAATGCATAGTGTATCTTAACCTTCATCTTGATGAATTATTCCAGTTCCTTCTTCTTCTCCTTGCCAAGCACTGCAAATATGTCCACCTTCTTCGGCGACCCTGAACTTCAACAACTATTGGAGTGGGGGGAGTTGCATTTTTTGCTGATTTCAGAACAGAGAGAATTTGTCTAATTTTTATTCTCTTCCTTCTAACCTCCACTATAGGAGTGCATGGCTCCCTCACCTCGTTAGATGGTATGGCACTCTTCCTAGATTTTAACTCCTCGGCAGCTTCAGCAATAGCCTCTAGATTGTCGAGGAGTTTATCCTCTCTGTTCTTGCACACTTTGAATTTGCAATGAGAACATGAGGGTGAGAAGTGGTGAGAGAGACCACTGTAAGGGTGGGAGGGACCGGTGTGAGGGTAAGAAGGAGGACTTGTGAAAGGGGTGTTTTCAAATATATTTATTTTTTGCTGAGCACTAACATACTCATAATCACGACTGGCAGCAGAAGCAGAAGCAGGATGGCTGCCACTATCACAAACAACTCTACCAACAACACCACTGCAAGAAGCATCCGGATCTGTTTCAATTTGAGTTAGGTCGTGAAGAGTTTCAACATTAGACTGACCTTACCTAACTGCTCTTCTTATGGATATTGCTCCATCCAATTCCTTCTTTATTAACTCCACCGTTGGGTCTTCTTTTGTATCAACAAGACCCAAAGTAAGAAAAGAAGTTATCCCCAGCTCATCAATGGTAGGCACGATCCAAGGATGCACAACATATAAAAAAACGACAGGAGGAATTTAAATTATATAATAATAATTTGCAGTCAGTTGGGTTACATGGGGCTCAGGTTATGTTAACACAACCAACTTATGCAACAGATGATCTAGCTACCGCAACAGCTGATCTGTATATTAAAACAGATTGATAATATGTTGCATCAGAATACCCATTTATTGCATAATTTATAGTAGATGGGTAATCTGTTGAGTAGGGTTCAGAGAATAGAGCAACATATGGTTAATCTGTTGTAAAATATGGATCGTCTGTTGCAACAGATTACCCATTGCACCAATTATAGTTGATAAGTAATCTCTTGCAACAGATGGAACATCTGTTTCAATAGCTTTCTTTAAGGCAAATTATTTTAGTTGAAAGAAGACTATTGCATCATCCGGAGGGTTAAAGAGATTAGCTCGCTAATATTTTTTTGGCTGCTCTCTACTGCAGCCAACCACCTAAGGATCCTTGGATGAGAAACCTTATCCGGGTAATTCGTGAAATGCTTTCGGAGGGGAGGAATGGCTTCACATGCCCAAGCCTAAAATTGTAAACAGGAAGCAAGCAAAAAAAAGTCACAAGTATATTCAATATAAATTAATGAATAAGTAAAACTAGTGATCAATTTTACCTTGAAAGCCCAAGGAAAGCCATATAATGTGGTCGTCTTTGGCTTTAGCTCTTTCAGTAAATATTTGACAGTCAAGTAGTAGCTGTCGTAGCCCGAGGGATAATTGTTGAATCTCCCAAAACCATCAAAAAGCGCCAACAAATCATGTTCTATGACTTTCTTGACGTCTCTTGACAATAAAACGGAATGGACAAACCAAACTAAGCACAATTTCTCCCTGTAGTGCTTTGGTATGTCTTTATTCTTGAGATCCGCTATCGAATCCTTCACTTTGTAGCTAGGTCCAATAATGCCCAACAACCTATATTTTTTTACCTTGCATTTGTTGGACCCTTTGTGGGGTGTTTTCTTGATGGCAGGTTCTTCTAGACGATCGCATCTCAAGCCTGTCACAATGGTAAACTCTTTCAATCCAAAACAAATCGGCATGCCACAGTAGTTGATCCAGACTTTATCCATATTATTTTTGCCCTCCTTCAGACCTTCATCATCCCCCGCATACATGATCCTGCGCCTCAGAAGGCTATATACCATGATCATTGGAAAACAGAGAGGGCGGGGCCCAAATAGCTCAAGAAAGTATGCAAAGCAGTTTTTCTTAAAAAGCCATCTATGTTTTCCTTCTTCATAATACTCCTAAGTTCGTTAAAAGGTTTCCCCAACTGACATTTAAGTACAAGATCACCAAATACTGCATTAGGGTTATTCATCGGCATCGCAACTCGAACCTTGTCAATATTAATGGTTTTGACAGAATAATGCTGAAATTTTGATAATATTTCACACCCCATTGGTGAGGAGGAGTTATCACTTTCCTCGGCTTCATTTTGCTATGACTGAGATTGTGCTAGAATTTTCTCCGAATTTATCTGTACTCTAGCCTTTTTTGTTTGGTAATCGGAAGTTGATCCACTTTGTCCACTTTCTATTTCTTTTCTTTTGGGAGACATCTTTTAACTACAAACAAAAGAAAAATAAAAAATACATTGCATTTGATGTCTACATAATTTTTTTTAAAAAGGTGAGAAAAATTTCAATAAATTATTCTTACCACATAACCAAAAAAAAATACTCCAACGAACAACCCATCAGTTGGAACAGATGGGGAACCTGAATCTGTTTGAAGACCTATTTAATATCTCCCCATAGATATTCCACCTATTACAACAGGTGGAGTAATTTCAATAAATTATTCTCTGCTACATTACAAGAAAATACTCCAACGGATAACCCATCAGTTGGAACAGATGGGGAATCTGTTTGAAGACCTATTTAATATCTCCCAACAGATCTTCCACCCGTTACAACAGATGGACCACTACCACCACAACCAATTCCACGACTAATGCCACCAAGACCACCACCAATGCCACCAATACCAACACCAAGACCACCGACACCATCGTCAAAAAACATAAATACCAACACCACCAACAATACCACAAACACCATCTAACAATACCACGACAGTCAACAAAACACTGAGATAAAACTAGGGTTTTCTCGGGTGCTTCCTACTTTTTTAGCATCAAAATTCAAAATTGTTAACCTATTCTCAAAGATCATACAACTAAAAGTCTTTTTTTTATCATTAACTAAAAATCCCTATTTTTTTAGAATAAAGAACAAATGTAGAACTCTTCTCGAACTCTGTTACATGCAAAGATAGAGAAAACAATGGATGCAAGCGGAAATGAAGTCGAAAAAAACAACAATTTATAGTCGTAAATGGGAAGAAAATTGACCTATTTTCAAGGGTTGAGCAATATGTTGAGTAGTTAGTATTTGTATTATTTGTATTGTTGAGAGGGAGAGGACACCCCGAAAGAGAGAGAGAGAGAGAAGAGCGAGAACTTAAGATTTGAAATAAAAAGTTTTTCGCGCAAATGGATGATTTGTATGGGTTGATTTGTAATTTTGGAAAAGAATGACAAGTTTTGAAATTGCTAATTTGGTCTGAATTGATCTTAATTAATTTTAAAATTTTTAAAAGATATAGTTTTTAAAACATTGAGTTGATGAGAACTCATTTCTACTCACAGTAATCGATCGATGACTCGGGTTGGGATGAACGCAATACCAGCGCCATGCAATTGCAAAAAGTTGATTGGATTTGTAGTTGACCCTGCAAGCTCATTCATTCATTCCTAGTTCCACCTAAATCAACTTAGGTACTATCACTATCCTAACATTGCGTTAATGAGAAGTCATTTCAACTTAGAGTGATCGATCGATGACTCGGGTTGGGATGAACACAATACCAATACCATGCGATTGCAAAGACTCGATTGGATTTGAAGTTGACCCTGCGAGCTCATTCATTCATCCCTAGTTCCAGCTAAATCAACTTAGGTACTATCACTATCCTAACATTGAGTTGATGAGAAATTATTTCAACTCAGAGTGATCGATCGACGACTCGGGTCGGGATAAACGCAATACCAATGCCATGCAATTGTAAAGACTCGATTGGATTTGTAGTTGACCCTGCGAGCTCATTCATTCATCCCTAGTTCTACCTAAATCAACTTAGGTACTATCACTATCCTAACATTGAGTTGATGAGAAATCATTTCAACTCAAAGTGATCGATCGATGACTCAGGTCGGGATGAATGCAATACCAACACCATGCAATTGCAAAGACTCAATTGGATTTGTAATTGACCTTGTGAGCTCACTCATTCATCCCTAGTTCCACCTAAATCAACTTAGGTACTATTACTATCCTAACATCTAGCTGATGAGAACTCATTTTAACTCAGAGTGATCGATCGATGACTCAGGTCGGGATGAACATAATACTAATGCCATATAATTGCAAAGACTTGATTGGATTTGTAGTTGGCCCTGCGAGCTCACTCATTCATCCCTAGTTACATCTAAATCAATTGCTATGAAATCTGTTGCAACAAACGACTAAGCTTTTGAAAATTTTCAAACAAATATATATATGTTGCAACAGATGACATATCTGATTTAATTATCAAATAGATATTTGCATCTGTTGTGACAGATGACGAAGCTGTTGGAAATTTTCAAAAAAATATTTATATCTATTGTAACAGATGACATATCTGATTTTATTAATTATCAAATGAACATTTTCATCTGTTGTCACAGATAACTGAGCTTTTGAGATTTTTAAACAGATATTTATATCTATTGTAACAGATGACTAAGCTGTTCGAATTTCTAAATAGATATTTATATATGTTGCAACAGATAACATATCTGTTTGAAAATCTTTTTATCTCTTTTAATTTTAAATCAAGAAGCTTCTGGTCCGAGTAGATAATATCAAGTAGTAGTACTTACTACTAAAGGCGGTAAAAATGTTTCTTGGATATCTCAAAAGTGAGTTCAATGAGCAGTTTTGTCTTGTCTTTTCAATGTCAGTAGTCTTAGTCCTTCTCGTGCCCCTCAAATTAATAATGAAATTAATGAATATTGAAAATCACCACGTCTACGTACACAATACATGTATAGAAATTATCTAATCTCTTCCTTCAGCTGCAGTTTATTTTATTCAACTCTCATCTTTTTCTCTCTCCTCTTTAGGGTCATAGCCTTTTTTTCTTCCTTTACTCTTCTCTTCTCATAAAGATTTTTTTAGATCTAAACTCATCCATATCTTTCCTCGACTTAAATTTCTATTTTGATCCCCTTTTTGATAATAAGGTATGATTCATTATTGCTCATTCATTCTCATCTTCTTCTTTGCATGTTATTTACATCTATTTTTTTTATTTAATTACTATTTACCCATATCATATTTATTAAAAAATTTTAAGGAACTTGTAAGTGTTGAATAAATAATTCGAGAATTTTTATTACAATATGAAAAAAAAGTCATCTGTTGGGAGAAGTTTAAAAGTCTTGTTGGCAGTATCATTTTTTGTATGTATTTTATTTGTTTCACTATTGTTGATGTAATTATTGATGTTGTTGGTGGGGTTGGCGTTGTTGGAACTTGTGGTATTGTTGATGGTTCTGGCACAAAGGATGTTGCTTCTTTGTTATTGATGATATTATTGGAACAAATATTTTTTTTGCTAATGTTTATATTGTTGTTGATGTTGCAATAGATGGAGAAACTGTTGGAACAAATAAAATCACCAGAAAGGCTGGTTTGATGTATTTCATCAGACTCCACATCTGTTGCAACAGACTCCACATCTGTTGTAACAGACTCCACATTTGTTGCAACTGACTCCACATCTGATGCAACAGATGGACAATGTTCTTTTTGTGACATCAATTTTCTTCCTCTTCTTTGTAGATATAAGGAGCTGATAGTTGATCAACTTTTGATGGAATATCTCAAGAAGAAGCAGTAAAGATGGGATCGGAGAAATAAGCTGCTTGTAGATGGAACCACTTCATATGTGGGAGGTATGTATTACTGATAATGTTATCGTGGAAACACACATAGAGTGCACTAATTTTGTGAATGATGTTTTTACTGATTAGTCATAGATCGTTCAAACAAAATATCTGCAATTTTATAGTTAAGTTTGATAGGTCCGAACTGATAAGGCTGAGGGACCATGAATATTGTTCTGATAGCCTGTTAAGATTTAATGTCGGTTGTTGCTCATGTTTATTTGTCAAGAATTGTGAAGGGATCTAATTTTTGTATCATTGTAAAGAGATTCAATAGCGATTGGACTAACTTTTAGGGTGCATTGGACCCTTAGATGGCCTTCGAAGCTTAGCACTGCATCTAATAAGAACGGAAAACCAATATATTTATTGCCCTGGCCAAAATTTATATGGCTGGGTTGCTCGCTTGGGGTGATGATTTTATGCCAGAATGTGTGGTAAGAGAATACTTTCAAAGAAAAATGGGTGGTTGATAAAAGACTATCATTTGATATCTAATTAAAGAAGAGACATAGGGTAGAAAGTAACTTCTAATAAATCTGGCCGGTGGAATTATCTTAACAGATGCGAGATCTGAATCAAGTGCAAATATAAAAGTGTATCCGGTAATGTAATTTCATCTGTTGTGTCTCTGAAAGAAAAACAATGCAGATGGACACTTTGCTAAGGAGATTCATGGTCAGAATTATCACCTAGATAAAAAAATAAGAGAAGACCAACAAAGAAGCCTCACGGGTATCGAGGGTAGAAATGATGTTCAGCAAGTCTAGAAAACTTACGCCAACAACAACTGCAGTGAAAATAAGGAAACTAAGTGAAGGCAGCAATTTCTAAATTTTAAATTTCATCCTATCTTCTTGTTTGTGTTTCTGGTTAGGTCTACTGTCTTTGACCTAATCGGAACTACAAACGAGATTGAAAGGCAAATAGAGTATCATTGCTTCCTTATCAATATGGTTATAATTGATTGTGTTTTCTTGCCTTGACATGCTTTCAACATTACTTGGAGAAGATCAGATGCTTGCTGTAGTATGTGAATCCCGATAATTTTCAAGCTTGCCTCCAGCTTGTTGATTCTGTATTCAAGCTGGTCGTTTTCCTCTTCGAATTTGGTAAAGAGTTCCTCATCTCTTGTGAGATCGATCAGGAACACTACCTTCAAAGTTGTGATATTCTAGAAGCCCTTCAGAACACTTTTTTTAGAAGCCTTAAAGGATACATGGAGGGTCTCTGTGTTTGTTTTAGGTCAAAATGTGTTGATGTACGTTGAAGATATGGTCCCAAAAGTTGAACAACATACTTTTATCTAGCGTTGCTCCATGCATCTTACTCAACTAATTTGATAAATTAGTAAGCATGGAGTTACGTAGTGTATGATCTAAACCGGCTCTACCAAGCCTGTCAAACGTTACGTAACTCTAAGCTCATTACTTTATAAAAAAAAGATGACCGAGTTAGTGCACAAATCGAATGAGCTCAATCTCTCAGCCTTTCTATTGATTGCTCTTCTCCAATATAGATGACAAGATATCTGCTATGGAAAAGTCTACACTGTCACCAGAAATATTCCCAGGCAATCATGTATGGCGATGGTGTAAACTTTTGTATAGCAGATATCTTGTCATCTATATTGGAGAAGAGTGATCAGCAGAAAGGCTGACAGATTGGGATTTTTTTCTACATGCACTAACTCGGGCATATTGTTTTGATAGGGTAATGAGCTTGGAGTTATTTAACGTTTGATAGGCTTAGTAGAGACGGTTTAAATCACATGCTACGTAAATCTATGCTTACTAATTTATCAAATTAGTTGAGCAAGATGTGTGGAGCAACGCTCGATAAAAGTGTGTTGTTCAACTGTTGGGACGCAATCTTCAACGTGCATCAACACATTTTGACCTAAAACAAACACAACGACCCTCCATGTATCCTTTAAAGCTTCTTAAGAGAAAGTGTTCTAAAGGGCTTCTAGAATTCCACAACTTTGAAGGTAGTATTCCTGATCGAACTCACAAGAGATGAGGAACTCCTTACCAACTTCGAAGACGGTAACGACCAACTTGAATATAGAATCAACAAGCTGGAGGCAAGCTTGAAAATTATCGGGATTCACATACTACAGCAAGCATCTGATCTTCTCCAAGGAATGTTGAAAGCATGTCAAGGCAAGAAAACACAATCAATTATAACCATATTGCTAAGGAAGCAATGATACTCTATTTGCCTTTCAATCTCGTTTGTGGTTTCGATCAGGTCAACGGCAGTGGACCTGATCGAAAACACAAATAAGAAGATAAGATGAAATTTAAAATTTAGAAATTGCCGCCTCTTAGTTTCCTTATTTTCACTGCAGTTGTCGTTAGCGTAAGTTTTCTAGACTTGCTGAACATCATTTCTACCCTCGATGCCCGTGAGTCTGCTTCGTTAGTCTTCTCCTATTTTCTACCTAGGTGATAATCTCAACCATGCAGCTCCCTAGAAAAGTGTCCATCTGCATTATTTTTCTTTCAGAGACACAACAGACGAAATTACATTACCGGATATACTTTCATATTTTCACTTGATTCAGATTTCGCATCTGTTAAGACAATTCCATTGGCCAGATTCGTTAGAAGTTACTTTCTACCCTGTGTCTCTTCTTTAATTAGCTCTCAGATGATATAGTCTTCCATCAACAACCCATTTTCCCTTGAAAGCATTCTCCTACCTCACCTTCTGGCATATAATCATAACCCGAGCGAGCAACCCAACCATATAAATTTTGCTCAGGGCAATAACTATATTGGTTTTCCATTCTTGTTTGATGCAGTGTGAGGCTTCGAAGGCCGTCTAAGGGTCCAATGCACACTTAAAGTTAAGTCCAATTGATATTGGTTCTCTTCAGTGACGACAAATATTGATCCCTTCTCAAAACTTGACACGCATAAATACGAGCACCAACCGTCAGTAATTCGTAACAGGGTATCTGCACCATCTTCATGAGGTCCTCAGCCTTATCAGTTTTGAACTCATCAAACTTAACGGTACAATGCAGGATCTTGTTTGAATGATCAATGCCTAATCGGTTAAAAATTGCATTGACAAAAATATTGTACTTTGTGTGTGTTGTCCCAGTAACCTTATCAGTAATACATACTTAACTCTCACACATATGATAGTGGATCCATCTGCACGCACTTTATTCTTCGTAGCCCATCTATGGCTTAAATTGAATAAACAGATGACTAGCTTGTTACAACAGATGACACATCTATTTATATTGTCAATCAATTGGAGACATCTGTTACGACAGTGATCAACCTGTTGCAGAACTCAAACAGATATATACATTTGTTGCAAAAAGATTGCCAGTATGTTGTAAGTTATCTAACAGAAAGAATATATTTTGTAACAGATTACCCAATTATTAGATTTATTTTAAACCAATTTTCTTTTCTTTCCGAGATTTAATAATTTATAAATAGGTCCCTCCTTACAAAAATGGATGATCCAAATTCGTACAAGAATATTCATATCGAGTCCTTGCGTGAAATTTAAAGGCAGTTTGATTGATGAACTCCAAAGAGATATTTGGCTGACTTCGGAGCAAGGCTGTCGGATGAATGAAAGATGTCTGATTGACAATAATAATAATAGTAGTAATAATAATTAGGTAATGTTTTTTATTTTAGTGATTATTTTCCTCCTTTTGTATATCAAATCTACCCAAGGGATTCAAAAATCTATGAACATTCATTTTATTTTGTTGTCGACTTTAAATTTTTGATTCTTATTTAGTATTTAATAATAATCATTCTATTTATTTCTTGTTCTCAACATGTCGACGGTTGGTGGTAGGGATTGAGCAGCAATTTGTGCCAACAGTTAGAGGTTAATCTGCTATGACAGATCGATCATATGTTGCACCTAGCGGTTATTAATAAAAAAGGGCTATTGTTGTTATTGAGAGAGTGAAAAGAGAAAGACATGACTCGAAATTCCGATTATTCAATATGAAAAATATTTCGTAAATAAATAATAAGTAAATAAATAATAAACACAATTTATAACTACAATTTGAAAAACTGATCATGACTTTTCACCATTTTTGTTTTTGAATTTGTTTTTAAAATTATTTATTATAGAATAAAATGATTATTATTTTATTAAGGAATTTGAAAAGATATTTTTATTTTATTTATAAAATAAAAAAGTAAGCAAATTTGGATTAATGATATGATGATATAGTTATTTTTTTAAAAAAAGTAGATTATATGTTGCAACAATTAAATTATCTGATGCAACAGGTTCACTATGATTGCAACAGATGATATATCTGTTGTCACAGATAATTTATCTGATGCAACCTATATCGAGTCACAACTCAATAAAAGAAGTTCTTGGAAAGAACTAATTAATAATAATAATCTTAAAAGTCATGACTTATCTCAATATTTTTTAATTTAATTAATTCATTACTTTTTACATTAATAAAAATGTAATTAATCAATGAAGGTGAATAGTTAGATTATATGTTGCAACAAATATGTTATCTGATGCAACATATTTTATATTTGTTGCAACTGATAATATATCTGTTGTCACAGATGTGTTATCTTAGACAACAGATATAGAATCTATTGCCACAACTCAATAAAAACGATTCTTCAAAAGACTAATTAATAATAATAATCTGAAAAGTCATGACTTATATCACAATATTTATTTTCTTAATTTAATCAAAAATTTAATTAATGTATGGAGGTGAATAGTCGCGCATTTTTGCCTCTCATTCAAATTCAATCCTCTATAAATAGGTCCGTCCTTACTCAATCGTTCATTCAAAAACACACTCTATTTATTTATTGCATCTTGTCTTTCATATTACACTCTAGAAAATAAGATTATGGTTGACCCAGTATCGGACGTTGCTTTTCTACAAAACGCCGTGAATGAACTTCGAAATCAACTTCATGATCTGCAATGGGAATTGGGAGAATTTAGATCAAGAATGATCCACGAGATACGCAGGCAGAGGAGGGCCTTGCTACTTCCGATTGAAGATTGGCTGGCTGGCAATGATGATGCTGATATAATAATAATTATAATAATTACACTATTATTTTTCTTTTAGTCTATTATATGTATTTTTATTTGTTTAATAAATAAATTATGTTTGATCTTTGACGTTTTAATCCATATTTAATTTTCATTCTGTCTATTATCTTCTCAACAAATATTTCGACAATTCGATGTAAAAAGGAATAATTTAGAATCCAGTAGCAATAGTAAGATTTATCTGTTGGGTTTGTGGCAGGGGTTGATTTGTGTTGTTTCAAATAGATTAATCATTCGTTGTAACAGATAATTAGTCTGGTGCAATAGATAAATATTTTGATGCAACAAATAATTAGTCTAGTGCAATAGATAAACATCCTAATACAACAAATAATACATCTGATGCAACAGATAATACGATGATGCAACAGATAAATAGTCTGATGCAACAAATTACTAATCTGATGCACCAGATGATTGATCTATTTAAATTGTGGGCACTTGTGCTGGATTCATAATCGGGGTTCTATTCATTGTTGAAAAAATAGAAGTGTACCCAGATGACAAATACGAAATCATAATTTTACTTACCAAAGTAACCTATGAAGTAATGCCAAAGTGGAAAGTGATGTAGTAAATAAAATTTGACCTAAGAAATTGGTCAAATCGCAGCAGTAGGGTTGTACCAACAACAACAACAACAATAATAAATGGTCGACAAGAAGAAGATGAAGCAGAAGATGATGAATAAAATAGCAGAAACAGAAACAATTAACAACAAAAATCGCTAAGAAAGAGAAAACAACAATGGATGAGAAGAGAGAGAAAGGCGCCTTTTTTCCCTCTGTTTCCCATTATTTTAGGTATACATTAGGATCAAAGTATAAATTTAAAAACATGTACGTTATTTTAAAACTTTCCCAACTTTCTTAATACATAATAAAGTAATTGTCACCTCCAACTAACAATTAAGACTTGTGTCACCTACACCTCATTTTAAAACTCTTTTGTCACCTGTGGCCCGAACCCTCAAGATACTTTATCTCTGCAGAAATGAACATGGCGTATTGCCCAAAGAGACAATAAGAAGTATTTATGATGGTAGCCTTTCTGAACAAATGGCCCAAGAAAAGCAATCCAACAAACACAGGTCGGTAAATTTGTTAAGGTGGAGAATCTTGGAGTAACGGTATTTGTGCTTTGTTTAATTAAAGAAACACTCAATTTTTTTCTTGGTTATTAAATTTTTCTATAATTTATTTTTTAAAAAAATAATTGTGTCCTACTTGGTTTATTTCACCAAAAAACACTCGATTTTTTTGAGTTTGTTTCACTAAAAAACACCTGATTTTTTTCATTTAAATTTGTGTTTTATTTGGTTTTTTCCAAATTTGTGTCCTACTTGATACATTATTTATTTTTCCAGAAAAATATTATTTCGTCTCCTATTTGATTTGTAGAAGTCCTAAAATATATTTTAAAAATACTTTAATTTCTCTCATCGGCATGCATATATAATTTATTAAGTTGACGAGTTTTTTTCTTGTTGAAGAAGGTAAGGCCACAATGATTTCCTCTCTCAATGATCACCTTGATCAACCAAAATTGATGTCGTAATTGTTCAAAATTTAATCAAGAACAATTTTTTGGGCTTCTTTTAAATTTCAAAATATGAAGTTTTGGAGATGTACTTTCATGTTAATGTTGTGTATGCAATGACTATTGATAGTTATTCAAATATGCATGATATCCACATTGGAATGCGATTAATATTAGGAGGAAGCAATAAATTTAGGAGACAATCAAAGGAGAATGATCGAGAGCGAGCACTTAGAATGTTTTGAAGTGATTTTTATCCGTTCACTATTATCTTAGCATTGTACTAAGGTATGATCTAACCTACATTGTGTACTAAAATTCCAGTGTGAAGTGAATTTTTTATTTTGTATTATGAATTTATATAGATTCGAATTAAGTTTGAATTTTGAATTTGATTGTTTCAAAAGTTTTAAAGCCAATGTTTAAAAATAAAATCATACTTAGGTTAGGTACATTATTCTTTTTTTGGTGGTTTGAACTTTGAAGTTTCTTAGTTGAATTTTTTCAACGTACATTTTCTTTATCCATTAAACAACTTCTCTTGTGTCTAATTTTATATTTTGAAGTACTATAATTTAAATTGAGTAGAATATGTTGATGGCCTCTAATCAAATCATGGATGCTCGTGGTCATGAGGTTTATAAAGTTTGGATATTTATTTTATTTTTTACTCTGCTTTGTTAGTATGATCTTCGAGTTGATTTTTATTTTGTGAGAAACTATTGCATACCTTTTATATAGAATCTTTGTGACTATAATGTATTGATATGTCATCAGACATATTGATTAACGTTGATATCTTTATTGCAATATTTTTTTAAAGCGGAGAAAAGAATAACTTTATTGTTAAAAATTCTCATAAATACTCCATCATGTTGCTGCCTAAATTTTTCAAGTGCAGTAGTTTTTTTAGCCTCATTCACCAGTTGATAACATATGTAAGTACTTTTTAACTTCTAATTCATATCTAATAATGCTATCATGTTCTAGATTATGAATATTTTTTATTTGTTGGCTTCAGTTTAATTAGTTAAGATTTCTAAATAGTCCGATTCAAAATTTTTTTGTGCATTACATTCAATTAAATTTCACGTGCAATGCACGTATACTAAACTAGTTTTAATAAAGTGTATGAAGATATCTTTTTTTTTACTTCGATTTTCTCATCTTGGCACTTATACTTCTTAGTATAAACTCATTAATTGCTCTCAATTATTTCTGTTTAATAAAATAAATCGAGAATATCATCTACACTAGTTAAAACTTTACCTTTTTTTTTTCTTTGGGGAGCAACAGAAAAGTTAAAAATAAGAGAGGAAGACTTAAATGTATATCTAAGTCATGATACTTGAGAATTTAGAGTAAAGAATATGTTGTCATAGTAAGTTGTCACATTAGAACAAAAAATTTAAAATCAAACTGAAAGGAATTTGTGTGTTAAGTGTCTTTCATCTGAAATTTCTACGATGGCAAGACTCGTGCTAGGACTTGAAATTTTTTTAATTATCTTTTTATGAAAATCGTTAAAGGGGATGTAATTTTAAAATAATTGATTTAATTGAATTCAATATTTTTTGGACATGGTTTGTTGATTGATGTCTGAGAAAATTACTATAATAGTACCAACCAATATTTAAAATATTCTGGGATAATTATCTTAGAGACGCGTGAAAGAAGAAAAAAAATCTTTAACATGAGTTTATCTGGCACAATGAATTCATAGTAGTTCTGTAAACGTCAAATATGTTAGATGTGAAAGTTACAGATTGTAAGATTTAAGAGGTTTTTAACCTAATCACTCTTTAAAAAAAATATACAGTTCATGAAATCAGTTGAAGAAACATTGAATGATCCTTTTCTATTAGAGTGAAGAATAAGTTCCTTGACTTAATATTATAACTTTCATTTGAATTTTCGTGAACGAGACCTGTGTATTGACTTGAGAAAGATAAAAAATTGATAAAGTTAAAATTGATTTTCATAAAAAAAAACCACGCTCTGCTTGAGTTTTTCCTTTCATTTTTGAGAGTAAAATTCATGTTTTATTTCAATGCATAAATTTTACAGCTTTTCCTATAAAATGGAGATAATATTTTACCCTATTTATTTTTAAAAAAATTTTCTCACCTCTTTTTTTCTTTGAAATTTTATTTATCATCAAAGAATTTGGTGAAATAGATGTGGTCCCTCCATCCTTAAAAGAGAAAAGAAGTCGAATGATCCTCAGCTTTTAGAGTGAGGAATATATTCGCTTGAATTGAAAAATCAAACTGAAAGAACGTGGTAGAAAAACATAAGATAATTTATTTTCTCAAAATAAATGAACCCCATCATTTGAAATTTTCATGAACGAGACTTGTACATTGACTTGAGAATGATGAAATTTAAGTCCTTTTAATTGGACTATTTCTTTCTTTTGAGAGTAAATTTCATGTTTTATTCCACTGCATAAATAATGTTACATCTTTGTTTCTAAACTAAAAAATGTTATGAAGATCATTTTTTTCTCTAATTCCGCCCCTTTCTTTTATGAAATTGTATTGAAATCTACTTTTTGAATGTTAATAAATGTTAAATACAAATAGATCTGTATAGATTGTTTTTTGTCTTCCTCTATATGTTACAAACATCCTGTAATTCTATAGTGGTATCAGAACCACAACTCTTTGTGTTTAGAATTTATTAGTGAATTTATCTTATGTATTATATTTGAAGAGTTCAATTCTGATAATTTCATATTGATATATTTTTATCATGACAACAACAACAAACTCAGTGTATCCCTACAAAGAGGGGGTCTAAATATTTTTTTTAGGGCAAAATTCAGATATAGCATACTTAAGAGCCTAATTATTAGTTTTATAGCAACAGTTTGATAATTACATTTTATAGCAACTTATATTTTGTATTTTTAAAAAATATTGTTGGAAAAATACATGTACAAAAAAATTACTGCACTTAAGTAACTGAAATTAGTTGAGCTATATATGGTATAATTACCAATCAAGTAATTATGTAGATTTCTTTTCCATTTAAAACTCTTAAAAAGTGTGACTTCCGTTATAACTTGAGAATTCAAATTTCAGTTTTTCCCCATTAACAGTTGCATCGTTTCTTAGCAATTTGTTCGAAACTTATCCTGTTTTACTGAATCAAAATAGACTGATTCTTCTTCGAAATCAACAACAATTGTAAAATGATGCAGTAATTTGATTGAATCAAATTCAATTATTGGTTCATCTGTTCCATTTGTTTGAATTCAACTGTCAGTTGAAAATACAACCATTACTATTATTTAAGGTATATAATCATTTTTGTTATTCAGTTCATTTTTGTTCCATTACTGATGTGCCTATCAAGTTTTGATTGTCGAACATAATTTGTATGTGAAAAAATTAAAAAACAAGTTCGAGTTAGATTCAAGGCGGTAGTAAAATTAAAATTCAAGTATCTGTTGCAAATTTCATCTTTAAAGTTGTTTTAATAGGAAAAAATCAGTATTCGAATATTGTCTTGAGGATCGTTTGTTGCTATTTTGATTGTTTTAACAGTAGAACAAATCGTAAACAACTTTCGAATTGAAGTTGATTCAATTCTTTTCTGAAATACTATATAAATGAATGATTGAATGTATCTGTTGATTTTGATGATATTCTATGAACTAATACAAAAGTATAAAATATCTGCTGCATATGTATTTTTTATTTACTTAATGTTAACACTGCATATGTATTTTTGCTCTGTTGTCGAAATTCTATAGATAAATGTATATTTGAAAAGATATTTTACTTTAAGAAAATGTAGTGTAAATGTATTTTTTAAATTCAGTTGCTGGCTGTGTAACTTTGTTTGCACTTAAATCTAAAAAGTGCATGTTATAACAAGTGACATTTGACAAATATGTATAAAACATATCAAATTACAAATTATGTATGTTCCACATGTATTTTTTTGACATGCTCAATGTTAACACTGCATATGTATTTTTGATATGATTTATGTTAACATTGCATATGTATTTTTGTTTTGCTTTTTTGGAATTTTAGAATATAAGTGTATATGTGAAAATATATTTCGTACCTTTTTTACTTCCGTTTGATGCAGTATTTTCTGTATTTGATTGAAAACGTTTGCTTTGTTTGTATGTAACTTTAAACAAATATTGTATAAATGTATTTTATAAATTGAGATGTTGGGTGGGTAACTTTGTCTGCACTTAAAGCTGTAAATAGTGTGTTAAAATAAGTGATATCTGATAAATATGTATATTTATTTATTGATTGATTAAATCAAGTAGAAATGGGAAGTATACCAGTCTTTGTGAAGCACTCTGGCCGATGGACGTACGAAAAGAACTTTGAAGAATATGTCACTGATGCTATACTGTTGAGCACATCAGCAACATTCGTTGACCTACATGATTTTTTGGCATCTCACTTAAGTGTGGATTTAACTAGAAAACGTATTTTAGTGGAATATCAAATCACTGCTAATACAGGGCAGATAGAAATACATAACGATATGAGTTTAAAGGTGTTTATATTGTAGAAAAAGCTGATACAAGACATGAATTGTCTTCCTTTATATGTAAGCATTTTGGATAAAGTTGTAGGGAACAACTTGGCAAGTTCATCTATATGTGTTGCTGAAAGAGATATCATTTGTCACAACTTCCAAACAGTGATAAATACAACAAATGAAGAAGCTTTGGTGGTTTGTGAAGATACACAAGCATTAGATTTTTTTAGATGGATACTGTTGAGGTTATTATCTCAAACCCGCATCACAAGCATGTTGAGGACAATCAGGTTTACTTGACAAAAAAAATTTTAAAGTCAGTCATGAAGGACTATGCAATTAGGAAAAAATTTCAAATGCGCAGTAAAAGGTCTAGTAAGAAAATGTACGTACATTCTATATCACTATCTAATATTTAACAAAGAGGTCATACTATTCTGATTTGTTTAAACCAAAAACTATTTTGAAGACATATGATATTTCAATCTACCCGTTGCCACACAACGATGATTGGATAATTCCAGAGAACATGCATGATGAAATAGTACTGCCTCCAAAATTCAAAAGACCTCCAGGAAGAACTGCAAACAAAGATCGTGGCAAATCAGGTCGGGATATATTTGAAAAGAAGAATATCAACTCATGTGGTGGTTGTGGGGCTAAGGGTCATAATAGGCATTCTTGTAGAAAATATCGCAAATAATACATTTCTTGTTCTGTATTATTTCTTGAAATATTTTTTTTATTTCTTATAATGATGAACTAATTCAGTTTAGTTAATGCATTTATGAATCATTTGACAATTAAAGACAGTAATATTTGAATAATTGAGCTATATATATTTCAAAAGTTGTACATTACACATGTATTTTCTAGCAGTAGTTCATATGTATTTTTGACATAGTAAATATAATTTAGGTTAAAGGTGTTGACTTTGATTAACCAAACAAGTATATGATTTCTAATTGTTCATGTATTTAAATATATGTGACATATTCTACAAATATATGTTTGAATTGCATAATGTAATTACTGCATATGTATTTAAATTGTAAAAATACATTTGATGTATAATTCATATGTATTTTTAATAAAAAATATCATCAGTGCATATGAATTCTGTAACTAAAATCAAATCTATAACTGCATATGTATTTTCTTGAAAAATATTTTTAATGTATAATCCATATGTATTTTGTAGCTAAATATCAACATTGTATATTTATTTTGTAAATAACTGCAATAATTTTTCAAATTTCACTTTAATTTAAATCCTAATTTATAATTATAGTTAAGGAATACATCCTCAAAATGCATATGAGGTATGTTGCAGTTGTATTTTTGTAATTTTTTATTCTAACATTTCATATGTATTTTTATGCAGAAAAATAATTAATTTATACAACATATGTATTTTTCTGCATAATATGAAAACTACATATGTATTTTTTAATTAAATCTCAAAGTAAAAGGTAGAACTCCATAAATCTCACACTACATGTTATATTTAACAATATAGGAAGGTGGTGAAAAACTTTAAAGAACAACAACATAGTAAAATACATATTATGAATGTTCCATATCTATTTTTGCAATATTTGACTTTAACACTGCATATGTATTTTTAGGTTAAATAAAATTGATTTATACGACATATATATTTTTAAACATAATATAAAAACTACGTAAATTTTTTTTAACAATATCTCACGGTAAATGGTAGAACTCCATGAAATAGAACCAATTCAAAACATAAAAAGTAGTCTGTACAATCAAAACCTACATCCATAAACTAGTTTCTAAAATACAAAAAGTCAAATCCATCAACCATCATACATCAACAACTTCAGTGACACTAGTTATTCTACTTTGTCTTGCAGGCCTCAATGGTGCTTCGACATCACTAATGACATTTGCTTCTTGTTTTCGGATCCCATAGTTCCACAAAAGTGCAGCATATCTTCTACGGAGTGCGTTGGGGTCGAGCTCAGTCGCAATAACTTTGTGACCATAAGAAAGACACTCTGCATACATAATCATAAAGACACCATAATCCCTGCAAAAAAAAGAAAAACTAGATCTGATTTAATAGTGAAATATATTTTGTACCAAAATACAATTTTGGTATATATAAATACAAAACTTACAAGCTTCCACTCAGTTGTTGAGGCAAATCATCTTCAAATAAAATATTAAATATATCTGTGGATTCTTTGTCTTTGTATCTTGGATGGTTTTGAAGATCAATTCCTTTCTTAACATAGAAATCACAATCTTGGAGACATAATGGAATAATCATTGTTATTTTCTCGATCTCAGCAAGAACAGTCGCATAATGACCACTGAATTCATATGAATCATACAAGAATATACCCCTCTCTGAAAATGATAAAACCGCGAGAACCCAGTGTTGTTTTTCCTTTATATTAACCGGAATAAAAATGTCTTCCACTGTATGCCATGGCACTGCAGAATGCATACGGAATCCATTGATGTATTCAATAATATGATGCTCCTGTCCTCCAGCAGTAAGGTTTTGATGATCCATAGAATATACATCATTCAAAGATCTAATTACGTTCATAAAGTTACAGTCAACTGTACTGTATTTGTATGATTTATTTGGCTCATTTTTGTACGAATTATGCTGCCCATACTTTGACTTCTTCCTCAAGTAGTATAAGCAGACATCAATATGCTGCATTAGTGAATACCACAAAATTTAGAGCATTCAAAATTTTTTAATGTAAATATTAAAGTGTATGTAAGTAAAAAATACATATGCATTTTTTTATATTAATGTAGAAGACTTGTGTATCAAAAAGTGCATTGTTAAAGTTCAGTTACATGCAGACAATGTTATGTAATAGTATATGCAACAGTATGTGATGTAGTATATTATATCATACTTTGAATACTTAAAAATACATATATGTTAAACCATATGTATTTTCAATGTAACCTAATAAGTATTTTTAAGTATTGTTACAGAAGAAATGAAAAAAATTTTAAAATAATATACTAACCGAGGTTGTCCATGTCTGATCTGCAAATCCCATCGTATAGAACCAATTTTTGTCTTCAACAGTTTCAACACCAAAATGCATCTTTGAAATTTCTGATTTTTCCCTTTTGTAATGATCCACTTTTTCTTTCCTAGGTATTTTAAGGAGATGGTAAACCATGAAATATGTATTGATACAAAAAAATAATTTGAAGCAATTCAAAAGAACTACCTCTTAACAGTAGCTTTTAATAGGTCGGCAGAAATCCAGTTGTTGAAGCTCTTGACAATCTTCGTATCTATTATCCCATCAATCGGGGTGATATAAAAATAGATGTTTTTGGGAGAATATGCGTATTAGTCATGCTGAGATCCCTATATAATTAGAGAATACAAAAAGTTAATAAATACAAACGTATTTGCAAGGCATATTACATAAAAAATTATATATATCTTATTGTACTTACCAGTTGCTGAACCAAATGTTTTGGTGTATGGAGATTCCTTGAATTTTGATGGTCACCTAATCCTTAACTTTGTTCTGGGAGTTTTAACTTCACGATTAGCGGATGGATGAATCATGATACTTTTTTTATAGTAGACATTCAAGCTAGGTAGAAACTCATTCGGAATTGTGTTTGTGAATCAGGCCACAATTGTCCATCCCTCTATTCATCATTGGTTACTTCTTGTGTATTAGGAGGTATCCTAACTTGCTCCTCTGTAGCAAGTTCGACCTCTGAATTCACCAGTGAATTTGAACTCAAATCAGTGATCCCTTTGTTTATCTAACAAAAAATTTAAAAAAAGAATATTACTTTTTTTCTAACAAATTGAGCCTAAATAAACTCTAAATACATTATAGTAAGATACATACTTGAGCATGATCTTCAATAACAGTCTCAGAAGTTTTTGCATCCAAAATTTCATGTTCTTCTTGACGGTTTGCCGATGGATGTATGATGATGCTTTGTATTTGATAGGTATTTAGGCTCGGTAACATCTCATCAGGGATTGTGAATTGGGAATCAGACAAAATTATTTCATCAATTTTCTCATCGCTGGTCTGCAAAAAAATAAAAGAAAAAATTTAATTGTCCTCTGAATTATTACATGACATGAAGACAAAGTTAACATCACTATACGTGCTCAACAATCATGTTGAACAACCTTCTCAGAATGTAAGTAATCCAATTTTACACTTCAGAGAAGCTCATCAGGGATTAATTATTGAGAATTAATTTCAACATTCATTTTTTCGGAATGCAAATCAATGCACCCCTTGAAAACAAGTAAAAAATCAAAACATCATACAAACATGTACTTGTATCTGTCTATATATGTGAATTCAAATGAATATATATATGAAACATAATTATTTACCTTTTTACCAAGCAAATTTGCCTCCAATTCCTGATCAACCTCAGAACTTAATCGTTGTGGTGATCTTTCGGTACCAACATAATCCATATTCTGGAGGATAGAATCTTTATCTACATGTTGTTGCTACAAATACATATACAAATTGAAATAACCTATTAATACTTGAGTCAAACAAAATACGTATTTTTTTTTAATGAAAATGAATATATGTATATACAAATACAATAAAATACATATTGATATATAACATTAAACTCATAAATACATATTAAAGAACATAACAAGAAAAACAGTCTTTGTTAAAATACATATGAAGTGTTAAAAAATACATATGAGTATAATAAAAATACATATGCAGTGTATACAACACATTAAAAGTACATATTGATATATAACATAAAACTCAAAAATACATATTTATGAACATAACAAAAAAACACTCAGTGTTAAAATACACATATATGTAGTGTTAAAAAAATACATATGAATAAAACTAAAAAATACATTTACAGTGTGTAGAACACATAAAAAATACATATTGATATGTAACATCAAACTGAAAAATATATATATTTGAACAAAACTAAAAATTCAATGTGTTTGAAAGTTCTATTAACCTCAAATGTATTTTGAATATAAACTTTAAAAGTACAACTAAATCTGTATTTGAACTTTAATATTTGCCTTTGTACCGTCAGAAATATTATCTGAAGATTGAACTACATCAGAACTAAAATGTTGTCCAGATTACTCTAACCCTCCCTCATCAATATTTGGTTTATCAGCTTCTATATCTACAACCTGATCCTGAAAAAATTAAGTCCAATAACATAATGAGTTATTATGCTGTATTTGTATAAGGCAGTCCAATAAGTATACATATTCAAATCAACTAAGATTTTCAAAGAAAAAATTAACCTTGCTTTGAGCAAATACTTTCTTCATCTTTTTGAATTTTTTTCTCATTAGTCCATGAATTTCTTTAAACTCGCGACGGACCTGTTTTGATACAAAATCAATAAACAAAGTTTTTTTTCATGTAAAATAAATATTTGTCAAAAAATAATTATCTCATCGCGGAATGCATCAAAATCTTTCTTAGAAATAAAGGCTTCTTTCTCAACATGACTCTCAGGCTTTGACACGGCTACTTCCTCTACATGAATATCTGGCTTTGACTATACCTGAGGAAAAATAACCTGAGCTGTTTGCTTTCCTTCCTTTGTTTTTGAAGAAAATACCTATCGTGTTGGAATTGGCTTGAAAACTGATGTCTTCATTCCATCAGTCTTTGCAGCACGAGGAACTGGTGTCCTCGTTTGGATATGCTCGTTTACTTGCTTTTTCCTTAAAGATTTCTTCGCTACTGGTGTTAATGAATCAACCTTCTGTTTCTTCTTTGAATGTACATTGATCTTTCTTGGTGGTGGATCCTGAAAGTCATCATCAGAATCAACAGAACGTTCATGTTGTATTGCATCCTTCTTTGGTATTTGCAATTTTGACAGCTCCTTTTTCGTTGGCTCTATGTTCTTAAAAACAACTTAGAATAATAGGTAAATAATGTATGTTAAAGAATCATTTAACCAATTGTAAATGAAAATGTATATATGTCTACTGTAAATTACATATGAATACATATGTATTTAGTAACAACAAACCTTGTCATTGTCATTGAACATAACATTCATCAAAAACTCAAAGCGTGGACGAGGTGCAATCGTCTTCCAATTTAATAATCAGGGAATCCGATTATCAACCTTCGATGCAATCTTTGGTGGGACATTAGAACAACACTCATAAAGCCACACTTGAATAGACAGTGACATTTCCTGAATCAAATAAAATTGACCACCAGCTTTCAACCGGTTGTTCAAACTTCTGGCCAGATCTTCAAAAGATAAAGAACCCCATGAAAAATCCTTATATCTTCCACTATCGACCAAATCGAAATGAAGACGAGGTATAATCACAGTTTCAACATTAGATAACACAAATGAATGCAGGAAATACAGGATTGCAAATTTCTCAGCATCCTCATCATTGTTCTCCTCCCATACTTTCTCCGTAAATACTAGAAATAGTAGCCTTTTCTGTATAATTTCTGCCCCATTGAAATACTTCTCAACCATCCTATTTGGTACACCCTCGTAAAAAATAAAGTCATATGTATTTGACACACAATTCAATCCAGTTATGATAGCAAATTCCCTGAGAGTAAAATTAAGAAAGGTGTCATTAGCACAAATCAGAATACCAGAAGAAGAACTATCCTTCACCTCAAGTGTCATAATGCATCTGCACATCTGTGCTTGCACTACACATTGCTGCTTCTTCATAAAATAATCAAAAATATTATTGTCGTAAAAGTTTTAAAACTGTTCCTTATTTAAAACTGCGCGTATGCTTCCATAAATATCTTTGTCACTGTATGAGCACATCTGTAGTGCAAATCTTGAAAGTTTTCTGACTGTGAATATTTCGTCCCGTATAACCTATCAAAGTAAACTACCACTTCTTAATTTGTAAACAAAATTCAAGTATACAAAAAAAAAATATAACATAGAACCAATACTAAAAAGAACATATCACATATAATCAAAATTACAACCAACACTAAAAAATACAAATCATGTATGCTAAAAATACAACCAACACTGAAAAATATAAATCCATTATGGTAAAAATACAACCAAGACTGAAAAAAACATATCAAGTAAGCCGAAAATACATAGCCAATGGCATACCCTATAGCAAACATACTGATATGGTAGTTAAACTAAAAGTAACATGCATATGTATTTTATCAGTCCAAAATATAACAAATTCTTTAAAAAAAATACATATTAAATATATAAAAATACATATAGCAAAAAAAACATGTTCATGAGTATTAACCTATTTATTAATAGTATATTTTCACAATTATCCTATCATCTTCACAAATATATTTTCTACTAAATTTGCCCTCCACATATCATCAAAAACATAAAATACATATTCAGTATTTCAAAAAATACATATAACTTGCAACTTTAGTAACATCTAAACTTATAGCAAAATACATTTACTTAAAAAATACATTTACACGAAATTTTGCCCCAAAAAATGTCTCTTCATCACTATGTTCTTGAGAATCGTCAGCAAAAGAATTCTGCACTTCCTCATCAACCTTACTACTCAAAACTTCAATTTCTTGAGCTTTTCTTTTCTTCTCTGTCCCTTTTTAAAATTTTTGTTTTCTTTGGAGAATGCTTTTTCTGCAACCTTTTTTTTTCATAATTTCTGTCATCTTAATCGGATTGTTGCAAAATTTTGACCTAATCTCCTTTGATTTATGAGATTTCTGTAAAGAAGATGAAACAACTTTAACAACTTCTTCTTGAGTTAAGCCGATACTAAAAGACGGTCCACAATCTGAACTCAAATTTAAATTTCATATGCCAGTAGTTTTATATTGTGATTCTAGTGTTTGTTCATCCATTTAAACAAAAGAAAATTAAAATCTGATTTTGAGATGTGTTAGAGCCGAAAAATACCCCCAAAAAAATAAAAATAAAAACTTGCAATAGCTATATTAAGTGTTACCTGATGTAGTTGAAGATTTGATATAGCTAAAATCGTACAAAAGAAAGTAAAACTAAAGCTGGAAGATTTTGTTAATGGCGGAAAAAACGAGAAACTACTTTCAAAATTGGAGAAGGAACAGTGGCGTGAAAAGAGGGGTAACTAAGGTTACTTTTCCAATGCGGTAAAAATAAGAGAAATACAATAAAAATATGTCATAAATACTATGAAATGTAATTTCATAAAACTAGTTAGTTTTTATAATTTAATTACTTGATAGTGAAAAGTGCAGCATAGCGAATGAGAATGAACCGTTACCCCATGATAAACATCAACAACCTGCTAATGAGAAAAAAAAGAAAACATTAGCGACCCAGCAGCCAGTGGTATACAAAATAAGAATCCAGTGCAAAAACAAGAAATGTCCAGTCATAGACAAAGAGAGGAGGCATCTAACATAATTAAGGATAGTAACAGGCTTGCCATTATTGATGTTCCAGTTGCAGTATATTTACAGGAATGGAGTGGTAATATTAAGTCAATAAAGTGTTACATGATATTCTCACCCATCAAGTGTACACAGAAGAAGAAATTGATGGATTATTAGGAGGGGTGGATGAAAAGGCCACTAAACGAGATAAAAAATATCAGGAGGAACAAATATTTAAGAAAACTGACTTGTCACCTAGAACTATCAAGTCCCCGAAGACTAAGAAAGGGAAAAAGCCTAAAAATGGGGAGAAGAATCTACCTAGCGGATATTAGTCTAAGAGAAGAGGTGGAAGTCAATTGTCTAAGCAATGATAAAAGCATTAATTTGGAATATTAGGTCAGTTAAATCTCAAAGAGCTTTTTAAAGAGTTCAGATGCTGAACGTGTTAAATAAGTATGCATTTATAGCTCTTTTGAAACCCTTTCAACAGTCTAGACATATCAATAAATACAGAGGTAGATTCCAAATATCGTTCATGTTTCATAATTACAATAATAAAATCTGGTGTTTTGTGAATCATAGATTCACTGTTACGTTAATGAAGGACACTAAGCAATTAATATCTCTTTATATTCATGATCAATATATTGGGACCTCTAATCTGGTGACCCTAATTTATGCTAAATGTGATAGAGTTCAAAGGTTGGATCTTTGGGACAGTATTCTATCAAGAGCCAATGGAAACTCTGACCCATGGATCATTGGAGGGGATCTAAATTTAGTTGTTTATGCCTCAAATAAGATTGGAGGTTTGCTTGTGACATATGCAGAGACAAAAGAGTTTAAAGACTGTATTGAAAATGTTGAACGTACTCAAATTCAACATAAAAGGGAGTCCTTATACTTGGTGAAATGGAAGAGATGGGCATGATTGTATTTTTGAGAAATTAGACAGAATATTTTATAATGTTGGTTTCAAGATACCTTTAATTCTTTGGAGGTGGATCACTTGGCAAGAGATGGCTCTGATCATGCTCCGTTGTTGCTAAGGTATGAGAATACTGAAAGGAAAGTCCAGAAACCTTTTAAATTCTTGAATTTTTGGACAGAGCATGATAAATTCTAGAGGTTGTTAGACGGAATTGGGATACTGAATTCACTGATTACCAATTCCATGATTTCAAAAGGAAGATTAAGAAGGTAAAAATAGCACTTTCTGAGCGGACTGAACAGACTTATGGGGATATTTTCAACAAACTGATTATTAGGGAAGAAATTGCTAAGGTGAAAGAAAAGTTATTTGAAGAATCACCCTCATATGTGAATAGAGTTGTTATGTAGAAAGCAAGGGCTGAATACATTAGATGTCTTCATCTGGAAGAAAGCTACTGATAACAAAAGTCTAGGTACGACTGGTTTGAGTATGGAGAGAGGAATACTAAATTCTTTCACAGTATTGTCAAAGGTAGGAGAAATAGACTGAAAATCACTAAAATCTTTAGTGATGTTGATTGTTGGCTAGATGATGAGGAACGGATTGCAAGTGCAGCTATCTTCTTCAATAAAAAGCAATTTTCACACGAAAGAGATGCAGTTAATTTCCCTTTGCTAGAGCATATTCCTGATTTAGTTACTGAAGAGGAAAATAGGGTTCTTGAGGCTATTCCAGTGGAGGAAGAGATTCAACGGATTGTGTTTAACCTAAATGGGAAAAGCAGTAGTGGACCTGATGGGTTAACTGGCAAATTTTATCAGGTGAGCTGGGATATTATATGTGGAGATGACTAGTTCTGAACTTCTTTGCTGGTAATACTCTCCTAAATCCATTAGTCATATCAATTTGATTCTTATTCCTAAAAAAGATAATGTACAATCCTTTTCTTATTTAAGACCTTAGTTTGAGTAACTTTGTGAATAAAATCCTATCTAGGATTGTGCACGACGGGTTGGAAATATTTTACCTAGATTGATTTCCCCCAATCAATCAGCTTTTATGAAAGGGAGGAGTATATTGTGGAAAATGTTTTGCTTACTCAAGAATTAATTATTGATACTGAAAAAAGAGGAAAACCTTCTAATGTGGTATTAAAGCTTGACATGGCCAAAGCCTATGATGGGATCTCTTGGTTTCTCTTAATGAATGTGATGAGGAAATTGGGATTTTCTAATAATGTGGTAAATATGATTTGGAGACTCATCTCTAATAATTATTATTCTATCATGTTAAATGGTCAAGCTATAGGTTTTTTTCATTCCATAAGTGGAGTAAAATAAGGTGACCCTTTATCACCAACACTTTCCATTCTCTCTGCTGAAGTGATGTCAAGAGCTCTTAATCATTTATTTAATAACACTTCTTATGTGGGATATGGTATGTCTAAGTGGAGATCTAATTTGAATCATCTTGCTTATGCAGATGATACCATTATATTTGCTTCTTCTAATGATTATTCTATGGATATGATAATGTGGATCTTGCAGGAATATGAGAATGAATCTGGCCAGAAGGTGAATAAGGGTAAGAGTTTTATATACATGCATCAAAATAGTCACATTAATATGGTAAATCAGGTGGAGCAGATTACAGGGATGAATAGTGGATCTTTCCCACTTGTCCCTTATCTCATTCTAAGAAGAAAAAGAATGATAATGTTGATTTAATAGACAAGATTAGAGGCAAGCTACAAGATTAGAAGGGCAGATTACTATCTTATGATGGAAAAGAAGTTCTTATTAAGAGTGTGCTTCAGAGTGTTCCACTGTATGTGTTGTCAGCAGTAGTTCCACCTAAGAGTGTTATAAAAGAAGTGCAGAGAATCATTTCTAAATTCTTTTGGCAGAACAAAGATTCAGGAAGGAGAAAACACTGGGTTAATTGGAGTTCTGTGTCTTTCTAAACAGGAAGGTGGTTTGGGGTTTAGATCTCTAGAAGATGTGACTCAAGCTATGCATACCAAACTTCGGTGAAGTTTTAAGACACAAAGAAATTTGTGGACAAAATTCTTGAGGAATAGATACTGCAATAAACAGTTATCTACTCTGGTGCAATGGAAAGGTGGATCTCACGTGTGGAAATCTATGTTGAGAAATATAAATAAGATAGAACATTGCTTGTGGTGGGATCCTATAGGAGGGACATTTAATAGTTGGTTTGATAATTGGACAAATACTGGTCTATTATTTTGCAGCAATCTGAGGTGCAAACATGTCACCCTTTGACTGACATTTTTGAATTTTTGAATATTGAGGGATGGAACTATGAGGTTAGGTAAGATATGTTGCCAGGAGATGTGGTTACACATTTCAGAGACAATGTGAACTTTGTTTGTTTTGATGACACTATGAATAAGGCTTGGTGGACTATGAATAGTACAAGAAAGTTCTCTACCAAAAGTGCTTGAGAACATTTAAGGCATAGAGATGATATAGATGAAGATATAAAGTCTGGCATAAAGGATTACCTTTTAAACTTTCATTTTTAACCTGGAGGATGTGGAAAGACAGGATCCCAGTTGATGGTTTGATGAATAAGTGGAATGATGAGATTGCAGAGCTTTGTGTTTGTTGTATTATTCCTGAGAGAGAAACTATAAACCACTTATCTCTTAAAGGAAAAACTGCTGAGAAGGTGCAGAATCACTATTGTGGAGCAGCTGGCTTGATTGAATAGAGAATAAATATGAAACAAAGTGTAAGGATGTGGAAAAATCAAGAAGGTAACTATAGATTGAGAGAAGTGTTTAATATTGTACCTATAGTTATTATTTGATTTCTATCAAAAAGAAGAAACACTGTTCTTCATGGAGGTGCTTATCAAGAAAGAAAGATTCTGGGGAAAATAGATGATACCATTACCAAATTCATAAAGTTGAGGTTTAAGATGGAGGTGACAACTAGAAAATGGCCTAATATAGTGGATGATCTTCAGAGGTACAAAAATTACCATATATTTAAACTTGTTAAATGGAATCCTCCGAAGAATAGATGGATAAAGGGTAACACTGATGGAGCTTCCAGAGGTCCTGGTCCCAGTTCTATAGCCTTTTACATTAGAGATCAATTTGGTGATTTATTGGTAGCTAAAGGTTCTAGAATAAAAGAGACTACTAATTTGATAGCAGAATCCATAGCAATAAAGGAATGCCTACAGTACTGCATAAAGAATTCTATTTAGCAAATAGTCGTGGAAACTAATTCTTTGGCCATGGTACAAATCCTTAATTTCCAGTGGGAGGTTTCATGGAGTGTGGCAATGGTAGTCAACTCTATCAAAGCTATGATGGAAAGTATTCCAGTTAGAGTGGTACATTCCCACCGAGAAGGTTACACTCTAGCTGACTCTTTTATTAATTTAATTTTTGATTTTGCAGATGACTTTCAATATACTAATCTGGAACAGGTACCAGCGGAAAAAAAAACTATTATTGTGCTTGATAAAAGTGGGACTCCTAATATTAGAAGGATTTTACAAGATTTTTCAAACAATAACATCAACACTTCTTAAAAAAGGAGTATAACAGGCAACAGTTATCAGGGAAACAACATGAGACACTTAGAATGCATACAATCGAATATGGTAGAGGAGGTAATAAAAACTGAAATCTGTAATTTAAATGGTCTAATGTATAAATCAACTCGCTTCTTTGAACCTATAGAGAAATCTATGAAGATTGACAAGTTAGCAATAAAAGTAAAAAAGAAAATTTAAATAGGTGGTGAACTAGTCAAATAGGGGATTTAGAAGAAATGAAGGTACCTAGTGTTGGAAAGGATTTCTTTTGAGTAGGAAACCGTGCATCCAGTGAGATTTTGGTTGCGAGGGGTTTGAAGAGAGTAAGATTAAGGTTTTGAGACTTAGCTTGGATGACAGAGACGATGATGAAGAAGATCGGACCATCATAAAAATGACATGGACATATTCATCGGCGACAAAAAGCTTAGAAGATTGGGAAGAAGCAAGAAGCTCAGCAGACTGGAGCAAATGAAAAGGCAACAATGAAATAACCTTACTTTCTAGAATGATTTGTAATTGGATATTTGTTTTGTTGGATGGATCCGGGTCGGGTCACTTTTGGGCCTGACCCAACCTGTTGAATTGATTATTTTTGTTATACAATGGGCTGTGACCCGAGCTTTTGATAAATATATATATACTAGTGGCGATAGGCCCGTGTTGAGCACGAGTCCAACATGATAAGATTAAATTTTTTAAATTTTTATGAAAGCAGTGAAGTAAATTGTTATAATTAAGTATTGATATACTTATATATAATATGAGTGTATTTAGAAATTCAATAGCAGTGTATATTCTCTTGGTAATTTTACTACCTAATGTTTAGATCTTCCATTAAGTGTTAAGGAAATATATTTATGCATGAAGTGGCATAAAAAATAAAATAGTTTTAAATAATTTAAGTTTTTAATTATTCTGATTTATAATACTTTTTATTCTATTTCAATTTAAGTTACACTGATATAATTTCGAGAGTCAAGCAAATATCACGATTGAAGTATCGAAACAGACATGTCTTAAACGACTCATAATAACTATTTAGAAGTGATATAGTAAAATTGCTATAAAAAATACTTGTGAAAATAATTTAAGTGGGACCCATATAAGATGTCAAGTTAATTCAAAAGTTAATTTATCATTTTATGTCTATTTTACCTTTTTATTAAATATTATTAATTTTCTAATACTTAGAGGACTTATAATAATTAATTAGAGGTGATATAGTAAAATTATGATTAAAGCAGCTGAAACAGACATGTCATAAATGTCTATTTAACTTTTTTAATTAAATATTATTAATGTTTTAATACATAAATGATATATAATAATTAATTAGGGGTGATATAGTAAAATCACGGAGCAAACAGTGGTCGACAAGCATGTCGGCCACCTAAGTAAAAAAATTAAAAATCAATTTCCATGTTTACATGTTTTATGCTTCATTTAGTTTTTTTTTTCAATTTCTCATCCGATGTTCGGTACCCGCATTGAAGTCCAACTCATCCGAATTCGTGTCGGGTAGGGCCCCATTCGGGGGGTAGCGCTTCCAACAGAGTTTTCTCCATGTCCAGGGTCGAAACCTCAACCTCTGGTTAAGTGTGGTGCAACGGATCATTTAGTTGTACCAAATAAAAATTAATATTTTGAATATTCAAATCCTAACCCATAACTATGTATTTAATTTTTTGTTTGAATCTTATCATTTAGATCTTAGTAGATGTACTACTTTCATACTTTATTTTTGACATAGGTATTACTATTGCAAGGTACTTCATCCAACCATTTTTAATTTATAATTTTTTTATCTATTTTATCCTTATTATTAAATATTATTTATAATATAATACTGAAATGACTTATAATAACTATTTAAAAGAGATATAATAAAATTACTATAAAAAGTACTTGTGATTTTTTTTTTACGTAGAACCCATATAAGTTGTCAAGTTAATTTAAAATATCAAGAGTTAACTTATAATTTTGTGTCTATTTTATCTTTTTTATGAAATATTATCAATTTTCTAATGCTTAAATGACTTATAATAATTAACTAGTTTAACCACACGTGCCTCGCACGTCTAATCTTTGATTATTTTAAATTAGATGATTTGACTATTGCGAATGTTTTTAATTAAGTACAAAAAGTTTAAATTTCTTCTCAAAGATTCTTTACACTTTAATATAATAATGTACACATAACATATATTTTATTGTAAGCACATATATATTTTACCACCAGAAGTTTTAAGTGATTTATGGATCGTCACTTTTGCATTTATCATGCAGTACTTCCTTTTTCTGCTGCTAGAGGCAAAGAGGGACGCATCGATTTGAACCATATTTGTAGCATGATTTCTTTTTCTATATTTAAAATATTTTCTTATTTTCAAAGTTAAATCTTTGATGACTTACTTAAAACTTTTAAAAATTTGATACTTTTTATATTTTTCTTATTCTAATGCTTTCATATTTATTTCTAGATTTTCCAAATCTTCTTAAAATTAACTTTAGTTGATTTGGAATTATTAAACTAATGAAAAAGTTTTCACTAATTTTGATGACTTCTAACAAGAAAAGGTTTTACTATAACTATTTAATTAATTTTTAAGTCTTAAATATTAGAAAAATAGTGAAAAGATAATTTTGTCTAAAACAAAAACTTTTAATGAAGGGCAAAAAGATCAAACAATATTTTTAAGGCCCTTCACATGTTTAATATATTATAGATTACTGATATAGATTAGGGGTGACTTGATAAAATCACGATAGAAGCAGTTGAAGATATGTCATAAATGTCTATTTATAATGTTTTAATTAAATATTATTAATTTTCTAATAGGTAAATGACTTATAATAATTAAATAGAGATCATATAGTAAAATTACGGTTGAAGCAGCTAAAGCATGCATGTCATAAATATCTATTTTACTTTTTTTAATTAAATATTATTAATTTTTTAATACATAAATGACTTAAATAACTAATTATGAATGACATAGTAAAATCACGATTAAAGTAGCTGAAACAGACATGACATAAATATCTATTTTCTAATACGTAAATGATCTATAACAATAGATTAAGAATGATATAGTAAAATCATGGTTGAAGCAGCTGAAGCAGACATGTCGTCCACAAGCTGCCTGCTTCAACATTTTCATATATGTATGTATGTATATATATATCACACACTTTCAATAAAGTGTTTTTCTCATAAAAACTTTTATCATGGTAAAAAAAAATTGGAAACTTTTTTACATAAACTTATAAAAATTTTCTCTACTCTTTATATAATATCATCTATAAAATATTTGTTATTTGACTAAGATAATAAGTTATTTGTGGTAGAACTTTAATTTCGTAAACAAACTTTTATGAAAAACTTTCCGTAAGTAAATTTGGAAACCTCGGTTTCAACTCTTAATTGGAAGTACACGTTAGTTTTGTCCTAAAGGACTTTGGATTTAAATTCAATCAATTTCCTTTTTGCTATTGGCATTAGGGTTGGGCATGATATGGTACGATATGATATTTTAAACTTGAGTACGGTAACTTCAGTTTTCGGTATCTAAAAGAAAAATACCATTACCATGCCAAATTAGTTCGATATGATTTGGTATTTTTAAATTCGGTTTCGGTATTTTACGGTATGATAATTCGGTAACCATACTTTATTTGATTTCTACTTACATATATTCATATAAAAAAACTATAACTTTAAATTTTAAAAACGTCTCAATCATATTAGACTAACAACTATCTTTGTTAGTCAATTACACAAAAAGAACATTTCAATCACGATTGAATAGTGTGAGATGCAAACTCTCAACAACATTACCTAAACTTAAGCATAGTACTCCTAAATAATAAGCTTCCCAAAAAATTTATTTCTTAATAAAAGTTACTTTTGTGTTCAATTGGCTAATGGATGATATATAAATATATTCAATTGGCTAAAGATAGTTGGGCTTCGAGTTATCCTTCGCCTTTCAACCATCAATAGACATGACAACCTTGCTCTCTGGCCACAACAACTTCGAGTTCTTCATTGTCCCTTTTTTTCTTTCACAGGTAAAGCATTATGGCTTTTTAGTTTTGAAGAAAAAGAGGAACTTAAGCCAACTTCTCTTCTAGTAGTGGTCAATAATTTCAATATTAGTTGCTTTAATTCAAAATGCGGTCGGAAAATATCCTAATTTCTGGTATTTCTTCTCTTTTCGAAGTGAAATTTGATTTTTTGTTATTCGTTGCATTTTATGAATTTTTATTTTTATTATTTGTGTTTGTACAAATAAACAACAATGTTGGTGTTTTTGGTGTTGCGCCCGTTGCTGGGTTGCTTTGTTCTTGGTAACAATGGTGTATTCGATATTGTTGTTGTTTTATTGAACAAAATCTTGCTACTATTCTATTCAAAGTCTTGCTACTATTTTTTTTCTGCAATAGATTAACCATCTGATGCAACAGATTTACCATATGATGCAACATATTAACCATATGATGCAACATATTAACCATCTGATGCAACAGATTAATCATCTGATGCAATAGAGGAACCATCACATTAAAAATCTAATGCAACAGATTTACCATCTGATGCAACAAAGGAATCATCAAATTAAAAATCTAATGCAACAGATTAACCATCTGATGCAAGAGAGGAACCATCAGATTAAAAACTTGATGCAATAAATTAACTATCTGATGTAACATACTAATCATTTGATGTAACAGAGGAACCATCGGATTAAAAATCTGATACAACAGACTAACTATCTGATGCAATAGATTTACCAGTAAAAAATTTACCATCTGATGCAATAGATTTACCATCGAATTAACCATCTGATGCAACAGATGAACCATCTATTGGATAAAATCTTATCAACTATTCTAACTGGACGATATGTCCAAGACTTGATTTTTTCCAACAGATCATTCATTTGTTACAATAGATAACCCTTCTGTTGGAAGAAATATAAACAATACTGACAGTTGATAACAATTCCAACAGATCACTCATATGTTGCAACAGATGTTTGATCTGTTGCACATACCAGTCATCTATTTCCATAGATGAGTAATTTATTTTTATTGGTCCAACAAATTTCTCATTCAGTCAAACAGGTTATTTATATTTTGCAACAGATAATCTACCTGGTGAAACATATGTGTGATCTATTGGAACAGTTAATTTACTATTATACATGTTAGATTTACTGTTGTCCTTTTTTTACCGATGCATTAATCAATTATAATCTTTTTTAGTTTACTATTATTTTTAGATAATATGGCTTCCAAAAGAAAAGAAACCGAATCAAGTCCAAGTAAAGGAATAAGTGAAGCAGCTAGGCTACATCCACCACTCTATGAGCTTGTTTTACAAACAATATCTAAATTAGAAGTAGAAGATAATGAACATGGGGATGAGGAAAGTTTCAAAAGAGATGATCCAAATGCTAATACCCCTTCCACTGAAGAATTAGTCAAACCTTCAACATTGATAGCTGTCCCATGAGAATGCAGTGCGATAGTGCCACCGATTTAATTGGTGATTTTGTGGTTAAGTCAGCCATGGAAAAATCTTTCGACGCCTTCCGAAAAATACTTCGAGAATAAAAATTGAATGCTTATTTCAGGGAAAGCTACTTTGGGCAATATCTTAATTTGCCAGAGGACAATAATGCACGTTTTCAAATGAAAATAGTATATGATCTTCTCAAGCGTAGGTTTATGTATGAAAATAAAGATAAGATGAATGAGATACGGATAAATTACTATGGCATGCCTGTTTGTTTTGGATGGAAGGAGTTTGTCATAATTACTGAACTAAAATATTATCCTCCTTCCCCTTCTCAAGTTATACATATTCTAACCTAAAAAATCACCCCGCACACCCAAAAAAGGCAAAGGTAAGTCAAGTGATGGTGATGACTTGGTGTCCCTTATTGGTCCAGGCTTCAAAAAGAAAAATTTGATAAAAGCGTTGAAAGATAAAACACTTTCAAAGAAGCATAATCAATCATTATTCTTGGTTTGGTTTGTACATAATATTCTTTGGTCGAGAAACGTTAACAACAACATACTGCTTGATTTAATAAAGCTCTCCGGGGATCTTGAGGCATTTAATAGCTATCCTTGTGGTTATGAAAGCTTCAAAATGACTATCAAATATTTGTTGACTCCATTAATGCCTAAGACAGTCAACTTATATGGCTTTCCATAGGCTTTCATGATAAATATTTCTTTTGTTATGATTCATTTATATTTTATTGAATAATGCTTTTGATTTATTGGCGTTATTTTATAGGCTTGGACATTTGAAGCCATTCCTTATTTAAGACAATTAGTGAAATACTAGGAAGAAGTTTTATTTCCAAGAATCCTGAGATCACTGTCAGCCAAAACTGATAAAAATGTAAAATTTCATAATCTCTTCAACCCCTAGAAAGATACAGTAAGTCTAATTCTAATTAAGTTTTTATTTTAATTAATTTTTTTCAATTATCTAATCATCATTCTAATAAATGTACTGATTTATTTTAGATTGTGCATCCATATCTTATTTCGATCAATCGAGAGTTGAAAATACCATTTTTTCTTACTTTACGATCTGTTCAAACTTTATCGGACCCTAAGGTCATTGACAGAATAAAAAAGAAATTGTTTGGAGCAACAACCATCACAGAAAAAATAATTTTGATGGGTGGGCTTATTATTGTTGATAGTGCTAGTGGTGATGGAACTGTTAGTGGTGGTAGTTGTGCTGCTGTTGGGGTTAGTGATGCTTCTTTTACAGTAATTGAAACAACAAATCATTATGATTATGATCATACTGGTTATACAAATTTTGCCCCTCCTAGTGAATGTTCTGTATACAAATATCAAGACTGCAAGGCAAAATATGATGGAGTGATTAATGCTATTAATGTATTAACATTTCTGTTAAGGAATTTACATCTAAGAGGGGTGTCATTCCATCAAAGAGGATTTCATATCCATCTACTCCATTAGAGATTAAGTCTAAGAGGAGAAGGAAAGTAATTTCCAAGGCATTATCAAGCATCCAAAAAACCAAAATTGTAACTCTTCTATTTTTGTGTTGCACCATTGAGCAATGTACAAGGGCCACAGGAGAGTAGCATAAGCTAAAGAAGGTGAATATATAGCATCTATTCCAACTAACAAACAGACACATATCTATTTAAACAGATGACACATCTGCTGAAAATTATCAAACAAATATATACATCTATTGCAACAGTTGACTAACCTGTTGTATCAGATGCAATATCTATTGCAATATATGTCTTGTCTGTTCTATCAAATTAAATAGCTTTTATTATCATTTTTATTTGTACAAACAGATGACCTATTTTCTATAATATATGAGTAATCTGTTGAGACAAATTAAATCAAGACTTCCCACTATTTTAGTTTTTCCAAATAGATGAGTCATATGTTGCAATAGATGGATCATCCGTTGGAAATTATCATATAGGTTTTCATCATGTTTTAATTTATCTCAACAAATGATCTATCTATTGCAAGAGATACATAATTTATTTGGGATAATTTAAAACAGGAGAAAGACTTATTTGATTTGCTAAAATAGATGAGTTATCCTTTTCTATTTTTGCGATTAGCATTGACAATTCTGGCTTTCCAAGTGGATGTCATAATAGAAGCTACTTCTGAACAACGTCGACAATATTCTACTCTTTTATAAAAATATAGAGAAGAGAAAGCGCAGAAATCGTATGCAAGAGACATTAAAGATCCACGATGACCAAAGGCAAATTCCATAGCACCAGATGAAGAACAACTTGTCCATATTGAGTAGATCTTTATAGCTTGAGTCTGTCAAAGTAATAACCTCACCTCCCCTTAGGAATTGTTGGCGTCAAACTTAAATTGTTGATTTATTTGTTGAGATCTATACCCATAACAATTTTTTTACATTTAATTTCTTTGTTGATTTATTTCATGTAATTTCTGAAGGCTTTGATTTATTTTATTTTGTTTATGAATTTTATTTTATCCTTAGATTTGAACTTATTGATTGAAATGAAATACTAAATTCAAATATTGCAACAAATAAGGTATCTGTTGCAACAGACGAAATATCTATTGGAAAATATCAAACAGATTTAGACATATGTTGCAACATATAGGTCATCTGTTGGAAATTATCAAATAGGTCTTTCCACTATTGCAACAAATAGACTTAGATATAAATATTTGCATAATACAACAGATGACCAACCTATTACAACAAATAAACTATCTGTCAGAAAAGATAGACAATTTGTTACAAAAGTTAGACAATCTGTTGCATTATAAAAAATTCAATTTCATCAAATATACAAAATTGTTACTACATGTAAATTGAAGTGACTTGAAATAAATTTTTTTTATGGTGTTTGTGTTTCTACATTTTCTTCTTTATACACAGGCTCCAAGCGTCTAGTTAGTACCCCATAAGCCCAGACCTCTTACATGTTTGCCGTAGCGCTGTCACATAGAAAGGTCATCTATGCAAGAGGTTAGCAAACATTCTATGTATGAAAGCGTGTACGACCCGCACGCAGCAACGGTTTCATTTTTTGGATGGTTCATGTCCTTGTTTAGACCTTCAAAATCCTATGTTTGCTTCATCAACACTTTCGCTGGCAAATGATCCATCAGTTTACTCTACCTCAACAAGTTGGGGACCAACTACACCAGTGGCTGCATGTGGGTAAAAAAATGGCCTCATCAAAGACAGGTAAGTTGCAGTTATAAACTTATCTTTCCCTTCTCAAGTAGTATCTCAAGAGCTAAAAATATTTGTCGTTCACATTCATAACTACAAGAATTATCTTTGTCTTGGTCCAGCTCTTTCTGTGTGGATATGGCCTCTTTCCTCTGGAATATTTAATCATATCTTCACCCCATTAGAACCCACAAACTAACGAATCAAATCCTAAGCCACTGGGAGTTGACGCTAGCTTAATGAACTCATCAAACTAACGAATCAAATCTCGAGCCACTAGGAGTTGATGCTAGCTTAATGAACTCATCATACCTATCCTTAAAATTATTATAGAAGTTGAGGGTCCATTATCCTATTGGCAACATCATAAGCATTTGGGTATGCTAATTGCCTACCCCTCATGAGGCAGAGAATTTCATCAACATATTGTGATATAAAAAGATAATTTTTAATTAGGTTAGTAATTGTAATAAAGAAAAACAAAGTAAAAAGATACAACAGATGGTCCATTTATTACAGAAGGTTCTCTAAATCTGTTGGAGCAGCTAAACAATGAGGTTCGGCATCTACTTGAGAAGGAAGAAGAAAGGTTAGATCCATTCTTAAAGTAGATGTTCTGGGTGGAATAGTAAGATTACCCCTCTAACGTAACTTATGTAACAGATGGGCAACCTATTGCAACAGAACCATCACTAGTTGAACCAGAATACCCAGCTGTTGCGACAAATGACACATCTATTGTGTAGCTTCTTCTTCATGGATTAGATTAGAAGGCTAGATTAGGAAAAGTAAACTTACCTTGTCCACGTACCAGTTATGCATATCTGTTATATTCTTAAAGTCTTGGGGCAAAAAGATATGCATAGTGTAATCTTTTGTGCATTGCGTGGAATTTATGGTCTTTCACAGAACAACCTTCTGTTTCTTCTCAAGTTTTGCGTATATGCCCACCTTCTTCAATGACCCCTAAACTTCAACAACTTTTGGAGAGAGAGGAGTTGTAATTTTTTTTGGTTTCATATTGGAGAGTATATTTCTAATTGCTCTTTTCTTCTTCCTAACCTCTTCTTAGATTTCAATTTCTCGATAGTTTTAGCGATAGCCTCTACTTTTTCAACAATTTTATCCTGTATGTCCATGCACTTTTTGCATTTCCAATGAGAATATGAGGGTGAAGAGGGGTGAGAGGGACCACTATAAGGGTAGGAGGGACCGATGTAAAGGTGAGAGAGACCTGTGTAAGGGGTGTCTTTAAATATATTTATTTTTTCTTGAGCAACCACATGCTCATCATCACGACTGGCAGCAGCAGCAGCATAAGCATGGTTGCCACCAACATCAACAAATCTACCAGCAATACCCCTAAAAGTAGCACCCCGATCTATTGCAGTAGGTTGGTTATGAAGAGCCTCAACATTAGGTTGACCTTGCCTAACTAGTCTTCTTATGGCTATTTCTCCAGCTAATTCCTTTTTTGTCAACTCCACCGTTGGGTCTACTATTGTATCAACAAGACCTAGTGATATAATCTGGATTAGCTCCATGTCATTCACTAGAAGTCAAGCTCAGGAGCATCAAAGGATCCAAGGAATATTAATAAAGCGAGAGGTACTTGAAAAAGCCTTCTTACCATCAAGAGGGTGTTAGTTTTTATGATGGCACTCACATTGGTCCAAGCATTATTGGAGGAGGCAAGGGAAGGCAAAATGGGGCTAGAAAGCCCCTTGGAAAGGACTTGTGCCCAAGGCGCTTTCAATCCACTTTTGATCCGCTCTAGAATTTCAAGAGCGGATTGAAACAGCCTCTAGTGGGCTTTTTCTTTCAATTGGGTCACTTTTTGGCCCTAAATTTTAATAATTATCCTAAACTATAAATACTTTAGAGACTAGCTGATTCTCTTAGTTTTGCTTTATGATAGATGAATTAATGAATGCTTATATATTGAGTGAAAGTAGTGGACAAATTTTGTTGAACTTTAATTTAGAAATATTGGTTTAGAGGGCGTTCATCCCCCTCTTGGTCACCGTAGGAATTAGGTATTTGATTAGATTTTAATTGACGGTATTAGAGTTTAACATACTCTTTTGTTCTTAGTTACTTCTTTTCTTGTGTCTAATTATCTAGCTTATCAATTATTTAAGCTTGTCAATTATTTTTAATTTTTTGTATCATTTTTAGTTTTTGTAGTTTGATTCCGTATCATTTGGTATCAGATTGGAACTTGATTTCATTCCTACGAAGTCAATCTTGGGTCTATTCATCTCAAAAAACTAAAAATCACAAAAAAAGTTACTATTGACTTTTTAGGTCTTAGGTCAACTTTTGAGTTTTTGATTTTTGTGTTTTCTTGTGTTTCTAGTGTTATATTTGCATTCCTTAACACTATTAGAGTCTATATATCAAATTCTAGCTAAATCAAAGTGATATTGAGTCTTAAACAATCATTGAAAGCTTGGGTTTGAAAAGAAGTAAGTTTAAAGTGGATTGAAGATTTTTGAAGTTGGTTGCAAAATTTGAAGCTTTGGGTGAGTAATTTAAGAAAAATAATGTGTTGAATTAGTTTAGAATGATGAAAGGTGCATAGGGTCGAATTTCAACTCATTCCGAGCTAAGGTGTTCTTGATGTGTTCTTGAAGAAAATTGTTATCTTCATATTGAACTTCATAAAAAAAAAGTGAGTGTTTGATCCAAAAAGAAGGAATAAAAAGGTGAAAAAGTGTTGTACCAAGGTATCTACAAAACATTCCAAGGATCTTCCATCAAAAGAGGACACAAAGGACCATTAGAGGGGCATTTTTGGCTTTAGAACAAGCAAGGGGCGGCCAACTTCCCTTGACCTGCACCCAAGGTGTGCTGTAGTTGCTCCCAACCTACTGCCACACCTTAACGAAGTGTCTAGGGGCTCTCCTGCATCAATCCTATGATGGAGGTGTGTTGGAATTGCTGCCACAACTCAAAACAATGAGCAGCCTTCCCCACCTGTGCTAGAAGTGCTCTAGAGGTGCGCCCAAGGTGTGTGACACCTCCCAAACGTATGTCAAGCTTTCACAATGTCCAATTCAAGTTCCAAATGCATTCTAACACTTCTAAACTCCAATTCTCTCAAGTTGTATTCCTTATTTTCATTCCTCAATTCTTAAATTCAACTCTTGATTCTTAAAACTATCAACAACTAGTAATTCACTTACTAAGTTGGGTGATTAGTTCTTTAGTCCGAATTCATTCATCGTCCCATTTCTTTTAAGCTTTTATCTTTTTAAAATCATTGTTATTTCTTGATCCCAGTCCTTACATCTTTATTTGAGTCCTTCAAATAAGAATCCAATACGATCAAGAGTAGAAATTGGCACCTCGATTACTACATGAAGTATAAACTATCTTTCAATATTTGTGATCCAAGTGTGAGGTAAACAAAGATGTGAAGAGTTTGTGAGGAAAATTTCTTTAATGCTAGCGTGTTTTTTTTTTGTTTTTGTGAGTGTATTTATTCATAGGTACAATGGATATGAAACACAAAATTTCGCAAACCGTGGATAACTACTCAACAAATGCTATCTTAGCGGCCATTGAAACTCTCAATCATAAAATTGATTCTATGGATGCTAAGATAAATTCACTTAACCTTAAGGTGGATTCTCTTGAAGGAAGTGTATCCCTCATTGGTGGAAGAGTGGATATCGTGGAGGGTCGACAAAACACATCCCTATCCACACCTTAACACTACCACGGTCTGACTAGTGGGCATGCTCAAAATACTTCAATTCATATTTCCTCGAAAAATCGTCACTAAATGATCAATCCACAAATACAAGCACATGATTCCGTTCCTCAAGCCACTACATATCCACAAAACTAAAATCTCGTTCGACCACTCCAACCTTAATATAACTAAACACAACATGATGAATCACGAACCCGAATACCCCAACATCCACTTAACCAAATTCCCCTATTCCAAGCACCACTTAACCAAAACCAACCCATCCAAATAGACGAGGAAGAAATGAAAGAACAATAAGCAGAGTTTGAAGCATTTGATGAAGCTGACTGTAACACCCCAATTTTTTGAACCGAAATGCTACACGGTACTTATGACCCTGAAGAACCACAATCTAACCCATGACTGATATCTGTACCTGTATACTACATAATATAACATAAAAATACGAAAACATGTACTGAATGGCCATAAGGTTCAACTGAATAAACATCTAATAAAAACAATGTCTGAAAATAGTATAACCATACCAAAACAAATCTGAAATAACTGTCTGACATGCTATAGTCTGAAAAGCCTCTAAACTGTCTTAACAAAGAGTTGATGAGACATGTCCTCAACTAACTCCAACTACTGAACTAAACTTAAAACTGAAATAGTAATGAAATAATCGTTTCCTTGAAAGATGAGGACTTACTTCTAACTCTGACTATAGTTACTGAAATCTACTACTGATCCAGAGCTCATGCCTCCGAACCTATGGTGTAACATAAGAGAAAGCACCATAGCGCAAATGCATCAGTACTACTAAATGTACTGAGTATACGAGTGAGGTAGGCTAAATGCAAAGGGTTATATGTATGAACAATGCTGACTAATATGAATGTGAGAATACATACATGCATAAGCAACTATAACTGAACTCGTGGTGATACTGACTACTGAGTATTATTACTGACAACATAAATTCACTGATACTAAGGTACTGAATAGATGAATGACTATTTCTAACATTTTGAATTCTGAAGAACTGGTCTGACAGTTCTGAAACTGAATATTGATAACATAGCTATGATGACTGATATAACTAATATAATTATGATGATCGGTATAATCGATGTAACTGATGCTGAGCGACTGTATCTGATAGTTTAAGTTCTGATATTCTGAAAAACTATCTGAGTCTATTACTGAAATTGAGACTTAGACTGAAACTGAGACTGTGGGAGGTAATCATCTAGCCGACATGCCCTGGAACTGAACTAGCTGGGGTCCAACCTGTAACCCCAGTTGGAAGGGTGTCAATACCATGCCACGGATAGAGACAACATATGAGAAACCCTATTCTATTTTGGAGCTTATTCCGTTTGCCTTGCTATCAGGTAAACTCAAAGGTGATGCATTAGCTCTACAGGTAGGGACATCTCAACCTACGCTGGCTACGTAGTTCTGGAATGCAAGGATTACTTCTAGGAATCACACCCTCTGACTGTGACAGTGAGACCCATCCTTGGGTTCACTCAGTGCTGAATCCTGCTCCCAACTGAAAGACACTGAACTGATTTACTGAACTGAGCTGATTAACTGAACTGATGTTAGTGGGATTATTTAGTAGAGCTAAACTAAGTTTATGAGTGCACTGATCTTACTGAGTATTGATTTCTTAAAATTTTTGAGAGAACTGAATTACGGAGATATTGAAGTTACGGAGAACACTAGAATTTCTGAAGCTTCCGATATCACTGAGTACAGATTACTGAGATTAGCTGAGATTAACTGAGTTACTAAACTTTCCTAAGTCACATGACTGACTGAGTTCTATGGAACATGGCTTGACTGAGAATATCGTGAAATTATGACATGGCTCTAGGCACACAACTATATTTTTCAGGTAAAAGTACCCCCAGGACTCGATGGAAAGAAACTGACACACATGACTGACTTGATCATAAGAGTAGAGTCCAAAATTCACAATATCATAAGTAAGGGATTTCATACTATACATGATGCTCAACTTCTTATACATGGAATGAAATGCATAAAACATGTATATGCTTTCATATCTTTAATATCATGCTCATTCCATATTGCAACAACAACACATAGCAATAACATGAAATCGATGTGAAATCATAGAGCGTAGAATGTGGACTTGTCATTTAAGCACTATTGAATCATGGAACATGAATTCTATCATCCTAGGTATTTTATCAAAGACCTTACATGCACCACCTTGGGCATAGGTTTATTCATGAATTCAACAACCCATATCACCCAAAGTTCATATATTTCAACTAACATGCCATCCTAGTTTCATACAAACCCATAAATATTCTATCTTGACATCATTCAACACATAAACAGGATCAACAATCAAATCAAAACATAAAAAGCATGGAATATAGTTTAAAATAAGGTTCTTGGACTTCATGGACGAAAGGAGTCCATGAATGAACACACGCATACCTTAGTTCTTGATTTAGTGAAGATTGACGAAGAGATTCTTAAAATTTGTGGTAGAATTCCCCAAATTGAAACCCTAATGTTTTATTGAGAGGATTTTGATGAAAAAGAGTATGTTTTGATGAAATAATGACTTAATTCCGTGTTTGGAAGCTTATATAGGGGTGGGAAGATGACCCAAATACCCCTCTAGATGCGTCTTTTAATTTTTGTAAAAATTTCCTGATTTGGGCCCCTGCCACGACATGAAGACATCATGTTGCCACTTGTTTATGACTTGGAAACTCTCCACGATATGGTGGAATCACCGAGAGACACTGGAAATTGACAAACATCATTTTGGCTTATGGCACAATGCGCCACTGACTGAAATGACACTGTGAAACTTTAAATCGCCATAACTTCTTCACCGAGTGTTCGTTTTAGGCGAATTTGATATCGACAGAAATCTTATTCAATTCTCTACAATTTGGAGGGTATAAATATTCCAAAATACCACCTATAAATCAAGTTATGCTCATTCAAAGATGACCTATATGAAATCACACATGAAAATTTGGTGGATTCAAAAGTTCTTAGCTTGGCTTACTCTAAGTGACTCTTATGAAAATACTTAACACATCATATGCTCTATTATCACTAGGATACTCATTGTAATTCATTTAATCAAACATAAATTACAGGATAGGAGGTTTCATACGTAGGAACAATGGTTAATTTTCTAGCTTAGAAATATACGGGGTATTACAATATCACCTCCTTGGGAACATTCATCCTCGAATGAGACTGACTGAAAGGGGAAACAATACGCTGAACATGAACTGAACATGAATGAATAAAACATGATCTCATAACTAATGACAAATAAAATGATTTATACTGAACATACATAACTGATGCATGGGTAGTTGATTTATGAATGAAGGACTGAGTGTTTTGATGAATTAAGTTTCTCAGAATGAGAATGCATATTTGATGCAGAGATTGATAAGCTGAATCCATGCATATCTGATACGTGATTATATGACTGACATAATAAATGAATGTTTGACTGAAAGTATTGATAAGTTGATCACGCATATCTGATGCATGAGTACACGACTAAACTGACTCATGAATATGCGACCTAATATACAATGGTAAAGATACCAAGTTTGAACTAAAAACTGAGCATGGAACGAAATACCAATTTTGGTACTAAAACATGAGAACAAGTAAGCTCAAAGAAAACTGTTATCTTGAACAGAACATACTGATGAGTCTGAGATTAATTACTCAATATGCATTAGCGGAAATATAAGAACATAACTGAGTCTGGAACGTGATACATAAACTGAACTGAGTCTGTAATGCATGACATGGATAGAGTATCTTATCATGGACTAAACTGAGCTGTTGAGTACAAGGTTATGACTGAGATTTGGAGCTAGAGGGTTAACTTATGAGTATCCCTACTCCAAACTGGATTCATTACGTATAAAGATAATGGGACGCTTATGTTATGAAAGTTTGGGGGATCATAGCATATCGCTCCCTTGGGACACTAGGTCCCTCTAGGAATACTGTCTTGGCTAAGCTATTGGGGAAAACTGAGGCAATTCGTAAGGCACCTAGGAACTAAATCTTGACTGATTATCTGAGATATGAAACTTAAGGCCTGATACATAATCTAAGATGAAGCAACTAAACTTCATGCACTGCAACTAAGACAATTGAAAGATTTATGAGGTGCTGAGCACGACTGTATGAATATACTAACTTATCTGATTAACTAAATAACTGATAGCTGAATACTGGGCATATGAGACTTGTCTATACTTAGTCTAAATAAATAGACTAAGGCTGTAGAATATTATGCATAGGAGTTAATAATTGACTGGATAACATGAGGTAACTGAGCATGAATGAGGAAAACTGCATCACCTCAAGAATGCAAGGCTAGGTGTATAACATAATTTGGAAACATCTTGTAGACTGAGGTACTGAAATACTACTGACTGAGTAACTGATAGTTGTAGCATGGGTCAAGCAAGTCTGGAACTGAGCTTATTTTCTGATCTGATTACTAATCTGAAGTTGGCACTAAAACTAAAATTGTAACTGAGATTCTTACTGGAATTAAATATTGGATTCTGATAACTGAATGCTAATAACTGAGGTTCAGGCTGATACTGAAGTACTAAATTCTGTAATTGAACACTGATTACTGGGTACTGAATACTAAAATTGTAACTAAGAGAGAAACTGAGTTTCCATAGTACACAATGGGGATTGACATTATTCAAGGATCTAAATATTCATTCACACTCTATACTTCCCCATCTTCTAAATAAAACCTCATGACAACCACGTACTTGCATACTAACATAGTATTCAATCCTATCTTCGTAACTGTCCCCTCGTATACAATAAGCATGCCACATTCTTCTCTTAACATGAAATACTTTCTATCTCCCATCTAAGCAACTGCTCATCACTATAATGTTCCATAAGAAAAGCTTACTAAAGTATTACATTAGGAGAACCTGAAACATAAATTGGCACTGACTGAACTTGACACAAGACTGAAACCTGAGGAATAGAATGTCAATAATATGGATTTACCAAAAAGGTCTGAACTGAGGATATACATAACATAGTATGAATTTATCTTATCTATAGAGGCATATCATGAGTCATGGAAATTGAATATACTATAAGGAGTGATATGTGTACATGAGTCATGAGCTGTATGACCTGAGTTTGAAATTTCTAAATTCGTGGGACATAATTCGTAACACTGAGGGAGCTGAAACTCCTTATGCAGGGAACTGGGAGCGCACAAGAGTCTATGATAAACATATAAATATAAGCTACGTTCATGGAACTGAGTTATGAAACATATGTAGGAATCATGCTGACTGAAGTACAAAACTTGTACGAAGATAAGGATGGATCGGGAATCTCTTCCCTTACTGATCTTTCTATACATACTAGCACTACTACTGGAATTCTGAGAGCCTAACTTGGTTACTTGATCTATCATCTACCCCTTGACCTTTATCCATCATCTTATGTCTGTGAACACTTGACTAAGCTCTGAACTAAACTTTAATCATAATCACATACTTACACCCTGTCAAACACATACTTGCCTTACTAAGTCCATTAGCTGCTTTTGTTGCTTCATATACTACTAATATCATATCCGCACCTTCATACTTAATTCAAATCAATAAACTTAAATTCTATCTTACACTATTCAAGACTACTAATTTACTCTGGTACAACTATGCCCATGAATATATAATCTGATCAAACTGGATGATACTATCCTAACTCTACCACTGTTAACTCCTGAGTTCTTGCTTAAAAATTCTAGGTCTACGCTGTTATAGGATTCAGAGAAAAGATCTGATGGCATATCTAAACTTGGGTTCGTGAGCGAGTTCTCATGGTCATGAATAAAATCTATACGACTTGGAACATAACGGGGTTGATCGGGTATTTTTGAGTCTGTGGGAAATCCCATAACTGTATGCTGGGACTGGTTGAGCAAACTCTATCTCTAGAACTTTAAGCTTCATTATTTCTGTTACCTTGAAAGTTAGGTGGATTTAACATGCATGGAGCATAACGATAATCTATACGAGTTTTCTTTGAAAACTTTTCTATAGCACGATCTGAGACATGAAAGAAGGGAAACTGTGTCTAAAACATCTCATAGCCTTCTGCACATAAGTGTGGCACACAACACACGCATGTACAAGACTCTACTAGATGCGGCTTTTTAGACTTTCTAGGACACTGTTGAACCTTAGGCTCTGATACCAAGTTTGTAACACCCCGATTTTCTGAACCGGAATGCTACATGGTGCTTATAATCCTGAAAGAACACAAGCTAACCCATGACTGATATTTGTACCTGTATACCACATAATATAACATAAAAATTAGGAAACATGTACTGAATGGAGATAAGGTTCAACTAAATAAACATCTGATAAGAACAATGTCTGAAAATGGTATAACCATACCAAAATAAATCTGAAATAACTGTCTGAATAAAAAGTTGATGGGATATGTACCCAACTAACTCCAACTACTGAAATAAACTTAAAACTGAAATAGTAATGAAATCATCATGTCCTCAAAAGATGAGGACTTACTTTTAACTCTGACTGCTGTTATTGGAATCTATTGCTGATCTGGAGCTCGTGCCTCTGAACGTATGGTGTAACATAAGAGAAAGTTCCATAGCTAAAAAATGCATCAGTATGACTGAATGTAAAGAGTATACGAGTGAGGTAGGCTAAATGCAGAGGGTTATATACAAGAACAATGCTGACTAATATGAACGTGAGAATACATACATGCATAAACAACTATAACTGAACTCGTGGTTACACTAACTACTGAGTCTGATTACTGATGACATAACTTCATTGATACTGAGGTACTGAATAGATGAATGAGTATTTCTGACACCACCACACCCATCCACTACACATCAATTATTAACACCAATAACTATTACCTTGGGGCATCAATTTAATTTTTTTTTTCTTCAATATCTCAAACTCCTTTTTCAATTATTTATTTTTCTCATTAAAGTACTTAGGAACTTTTTGGATCAAATTATGGTCTATCGAAGAAGGGGATTAGGCTACATATGAAGATACTAAAGAAAAGGCTAAAGGCTCATTGGATGTTAACTAGGATAATGCACAATGGGTGGGACAAATAGAAGGTCTAAAACAAGGCTATCAAAGAAATGCCTACATCTCTCCTAAACCCATATTCTTTATTTCGGTTCACACACACTAGGCAAGTTCTAGACATCTTATGCAACAAGGAATATACAAAAATCTCACACTCATATGGCACATGCTCAACTTAATAGGATCATTATAGATACCCAACCAAATAATAACATGAATTCAAATTTAAGCCAAAAAGTACAAGAGTCACAAACATGAGCCTAAGAGTTTCAAAAAATAGCAATTCATTCAATCAACATGCTTTTATACATAAATCCACTTGCATCATGCAATAAAAAATAGCACCAACAAGAATATCTCACACAAAAAATTTTAAATTGAGCCAAAATTTGGGAATTCCCCCACCCCACACTTAAAAATCTACTTTGTCCCCAAAGTGAACTTAAAAGTAAGAAACAAAAATACTTCCTGAGGCCTCTAGGCCTAACTAGTAGCATCTTTACACATAAATGAGATCCATGGGACCCCACACTCAGTTTCTGCCATGCTTCAAGCTTAAGTTTAAGGTACTCAGACTTTCCATTAACCTGTTTTTGCCATGCTTCAAGCTCAAGTTTAAGGTACTCAGACTTTCCATTAACCTATGACTCAACTAAAAACAAAAACTACGTGAAATAAAACTACAAAAATTGAAAATAAAACATACTTAATTAACTTGGGTTGCCTCCCAAGAAATGCCTAATTTAGTGTCGCGACACGACCCAGCTCAACTCAACCATATTCCTTCACCCTCTTACTCGCACTTAGCCTCCATTTTCTTATTCTCTTCACCCCTCTTAGGTGAAATTTTTCAAGAGCATTAGGTTTCTCAACTTTAGTCTTTTTAGGCTTATCAACTTCTATTATATCCAGCTTAGGAGGTAGAGGCGTAGGATACTCAATCAGGTAGTCTGAAGAGGTCTTTTATAAACTAGCCAACCCACAATTTTCTCCTTCAGTACCATTGATCATACATAAATCTTTATATTGGGAACTTAGTATGGGTGCTTTGTAAAAATCAAATACCACCTTTTTATCCTCTACCCTTATTTTGAGTGTGCCTTCTCTAACATCAATTAATGCTCTTTCAATTGCCAGGAATGGACGCCCCAAAATAATTGGTACCTATTTTTCTGCCTTAAAATCAAGAACAATAAAGTCAATAAATTTACCAACCTTAATAAGGACATCCTCAATTATTCCTTTTGAATATGCCATGGATCCATTTACTAGTTGCAAAACCACAGTGGTTGATCTAGACTTTCCCAAGCCCAATTTTTCAAATAGAGATAGGGACATCAAATTTATGCTTACCCCTAAACCACTCAATGCCTGGACCACATTGCTTCCTATTTGGATAGGGAGAGTAAACTTCCCTGGATCTCTTAATTTCTTGGGGATTTTCTGTATCATTACCGTGCTACACTCTTCAGTGAGTGTTATCACTCCTACATCCTGTAATTTTACCTTATTATCCACCACATCCCTTAAGTACTTTGCGTACTTGGGCATACCTTACAAAATATCTTACAAAGGTAAGTTAATATAAAGTCCCCTGAACGTGTCAAAGAACTTTTTGATCATGGCATCCTCCTCAGCTTTTGTTTGCCTCTGAGGGAAGGGTAATGGTAATGTCTCCTTTTCTTCTAGTTTAACAACTTTCAATTTCAAGTACTCAGACTTTCTTGAATTTTTAGCAACTCTATAATTTACCTACTGGGTCACTATATCAGCATCTACCTCATTTGTTACCTTGGGAGGTTCTCCTTGAAGCTCCTTACTTCTCTTCAAGGTGATTGCCATGACTTGCTTTGGATTTTCTATGTCAGCTAGTAACCCACCTTGTTGCTGGTTTTCTATTAACTGCTTGCTGATTTTTTCCCACGTGTAACTCTAGACTTCTTGTGGTTGCTTGCAAATTTTTTAAGCCTGTGAAAACTGTGTCTGATTAGCTAAGATCTATTTCATCATCTCCTCCATAATTCTGCTTAACTAATTTAGTTAGGACTGTGGCTGTGGGGAATTCCATAGCTGAGTCTTCCACTTCATGTTGTAGGCATTACCATAATTTGACCTTTGAGCATTGCCTACATACATCACTGATTCTGGATTTGAAGAACACATGGCCACATAATGGATACTATCTCCGCATACCTCACACCAACCACTAATTTTTTGAACTGTATTGATAGCTACGACAGGATGTAGAGCCCCTAATTACATGCTGTTGAACTGAGTGTTGATCAAATTTTGTTATGCAGACACCTGTGCTAATAGGGCTGTGAATTGGTCCACCTTTAGTACTCTTGCAACTCTTTTCATAGCACTTCTGGAATCTGAATTCCACTCGAGATTTTCTTGTTCTATGTGATTCAACAATGTGTACAACTCATTATAAGTCAACTCCTGCGCTTGGCCACCTATGACTGACTCTAGCAAAATCTTTATATTGTGATCAAGAGCTTTTACAAAAGTATGAGCAAGTACCTCATTCGACTATTGGTGGTGTGGATAATCCCGAAGAAGGGCCTTGAAGTACTCCCAAGCATAATATAGATTTCCATCAAGCTTCTATTTGAAGCTCACTATTTCACTACAAAGTCTTAGTCTTGCCTGATGGAAAGAATCTAATGAGAAACATTCTATCTAAGTCGTCCCATGATGTGATTGAATTGGTTGGCTCCACATTCAACCACTTTTTATCTTCCCCAATAAGTAAATAGGGTAAGAGTGTGAGCCTCACATAATCAACATTTATACGTGTCAAAATAAATAAAGCAGTGAGCTCAATGAAATTCTACAAGTGAACCTATGGATCCTCATGTGAAAGCCTTGCAAATTGTCCAATGCAATCAATAGTTGCACCATATTGTACTTAAGCATAAAATTTCCCCCAGTAGTCGATCTTTGAATGGGGGAAGTCAAATTTGTCAAAAGTGGGACTGCCACTTCCTGATACAAGAGAAGACTAGGAATTCATAAAATGGACACACAAGATGCAAAAATCAGCAAGCAAAAACAACACAAAAGAGAGGGGATGAAGAAGAAGATTGCATAAACATAAATATAGATAGAAAAACCCTTACTTCTACCGAGCGATTAACAAAAGATGATGTATCAAACCATCAATCACACCTCACCAATAAAATCTCAAACGTTCCTCCTAGGTGGATCAAGAGAATTCACACTTCTCAAAACCCACCTTTCTTGCCAATTTGTCCCCTAATTTGGATTCTCTCTCTTAAGGAGAAGGAGAGTACTACAAGATAACACTAATATTACAATCTGAAAATTCACTCAATTCATAATGTGATAAACTTTGGAAAAATAAGAGCTAAGGTGCCTATTTACACTTATTACAAACAAGGACAAAAATACCCTTAATGAGTGTTCTTAAAAGACAACAATAGCCCTAAAATGGGGTGCCTAGTGAGTGTCAAATCATTGTGTGCAAAGTCTATTTTGTCCTTCAAGTGAGGCGCCTTTCGAGTGTAATGGTTCCCTTTTCCTCCTTCCACTTTACAAGGCTTTAAAATGCTCCAAACACTTGTCAATTCTGATGTTTGAACCTTTGACAATGCCTTGTACAATTTTGTGCACATCATGCTTGTATCACTTCCCGAACACTGCATGATAGTTATTGTTCCTCAGCCCTTTGCACATGATTTTCTTGGTCTTCTTGGATTTGAGGAATTCATGGGAGAAGTATGTTTTTCTCCTTCGTTGATGGTAAAGTTGCTTGGACTCGGAGCTTGGTTCAACCAACTCCTTATCCCTTGCCAGCTTACCACTTTAAAAACCTATCTCCTACAATAACAAAACCAAGACCAAGCATAAAAAAACACCAAATAAATCTAAAAGTAAAACTAAAATAAACAATTGCCAAAATAAAAGTCTCTGGCAACGGCGCCAAAAACTTGACAGCGCCCAAGAGTACATGCAAGTGTATGTTGTCTTATCAAGTAGTAAAGTGTCCTTCAAGAAGTCAAGTATCGATCCCATAGAGACATGATTAAAAAATAATTCTATTTTAGTTTACAATTAAGATTCAATTGATGCGAGAGTAATAAAAAGAGAGTTTGGAATTTGTAAGTAAAGTAAACACTGCAGAAATTAAAGATCTTGTAACAATCAATAGGAGAAAACCCAAGGTTAAAGAACTTAGATAATCATACTATGTCTTGAATTTGATTCATTAACTCTCTTATCTTGGTTGTAGATTCGTAGGGTTAATTTCATGATTATGGTTTCCCAACCTCTAACCCTTTACCTAAGTTGAGCCTTACAACTACATCGTTGAGTGGGGATGTAATGATCCAATTAGATTATTTAAGCTATCATCCTATGTTTTAATCAAGTGAGGCTCCTAACTACATCCTTGCCCTAAGTTCTAAGTTTAATTCTTTATTTTATAAAAGAATAAAACCCATACTTTGTTCATCCATATTCTATCCCCTATTCCCTTTCTCGAAATCAAAAGGTAGATAATTGATATATTCTAAGGGTCGTAAATTCTTAAAATAGTTAGATTAAAGATGGACACACAACCAATATTGATAAGCAAAATTAATGAACTTAATTCAAAACAAAAGTAATCATGTCTTTGGCTTTAACCCCGAAAACGAGCGTTTAGCCACGCATAGTCATAATCGTAATCACAAAATAGTAATTAATGACTAAAAACATAAATAAAATAAATAAAAATAATAAAAAACTAATGAAGAAGTTGTATCAGCCCTTTCTATCCAAAATAGGCTAAAATGTGTGTAAAACTGTGATACAACATGTATTTATAGTATAGGAGCAAGACCTTTCCGTGTTGGACAAGAAAAGCTTCAGATGTTGAGCCTGGAAGTGGGTGGGGAAGATCCCTAGGTTAATCACCACTACAGGTGGGTCAGAGCCCTAGCTATAGCCCGGTCCTGGTGGAGCGGCACTTCAATATCGCCCAGAGCTACTGGAATTGGCTCTCTGAAATTTGGTTAAGTGTTGAGTCTCCCCTCTTGATCCCTTGTCTTGTGGTGTCTTTCCCATGAATTCCAAGATTATTTAACATAAAAATATCATTTAATTCAGATACAAAAACCTCCTACATCATCACACCAAACGAATTAAGAGAGAAACACAACACAACACCCATAACGACGAATCAAAACAAAAGCTAAGCATAGTTAGTTAGCATTGATCTTTCACTTATTATTACAGCTGTAGAATCATTTAATTTGAACTTTTCTCACTAAAATCAAGTTATTCCACTCATAATAACACATAAAAATCAGCAGGAATACTTTAAACACTATAGAATCCACCGGAATTAGACAAGCACCTAGCTCAAGCTAGTAACACTAGTTTTCCGAGTTGAACTCTAAATGGATATTTTAGGTACAAACTTGTTTGGAACTCACTTTTAATACCATAAACACATTATTTAACACTTTGATACACATTTATCTCATTATCAACTCATATATCACATGAATTATCCTTAAAAAAGGGCTAAAAAGGCTAGAATAGTGATGCTAGAACGCATAAATACATCCAATATCATGATTCTGTTCAAAGTTGAGAATTATCACGATGAAGTGCATTGTGATATGATACCTATGCAAGCTTTTCATATCTTTATTTGGAGACCATGTAAATATGATCGTTCAAGAAAGCATGATAGGAGGGCCAATTAGTACTCTTTTGAGTTGAATTGTTGAAAATTCACTCTCCATCTACTTTCGCCATCTTAAGTAAATAAGGGTTTCCAAAAATTTAGAGTATTGAAAGAGAAGGGTAAGAAACAAGGTGATGAAGAGGAACAAATTAAGGAGTAGGATGAAGAAGAGGAGAAGAGAAGGTTTAAAGGAAAGAGTCCCTTAGTGATGTGGGCTAGGAATAGAGATAATTTCCAAAGACCATGTTGACAAAACACCTATGCTCCTCCTAGCCCATGATTTTCATGATGACCACTCTACTTCTCCTATCCACCATTCTATTTCCCTTATTTTGCAGGATAATGGAGATGTGTTCCCAAAAGAGCTTCTCCAAAGATTACCCCCACTTCGAGGAATTGAGCATCAAATTGATCTTGTGCCGGGTTGTCAATTACCCAACAAACCATCCTATCAAAGTAATCAAAAGGAAACAAAAGAGCTTCAAAGGCAAGTTGAGGAACTTCTTAACAAGGGATACATCAAAAAGAGCATGAGTTCATGTACGATTTTGGTTTTACTAGTGCCATAAAAAGATAGAACATGGCACATATGCATTGATTTTCGAGCCATCTATAATATAACGGTAAAGTATCACCACCTGATTCCCCATTTGGATGATATGCTTAATGAGTTGAATAGGTATTATATGTTTTCTAAAATAGATCGTAGGAGTGGGTACCACCAAACCCAAATACAACTGGGTGCTGAGTGGAAGACCACATTCAAGACCAATTTTGGTCTATATGAATGGTTGGTCATGCCTTTTATCCTTACTAATGCTCCTAGTACCTTTATGCGGTTGATGAACCATGTGATGAAACCGTTCATAGGTAAGTTTGTTGTGGTATACTTTTATGATGTTCTAGTTTATAGAAAATCCCTTGAAGAATGTCTTACATTTGCAAGATGTGTTTGAAGCGCTTGGAAAAGAGAAGTTGTATGCTAATCTTGTAAAATGTTCTTTTGGTGTGAATGAAGTTATTTTCTTGGGATTTTTATGATCTCAAAGGAGAAAGGTGGATGAATCTAGGATAGACGCCATTAAGAATTGGCCAACTTTGAAATCCATTGGTGAAGTAAGAAGCTTCCATGGGTTGGCTAGTTTTTATAGGTGATTTGTCAAAGGATTTAGTACCATCACCGCTCCCTTGACTTAGGTGATCCATAAGGATAAACCTTTTAAACGAGGTGATGAGCAAGTTAATATATTTGAAGCTTTGAAGGCTATGCTTAGCTCTGCCCTCTTATTGCAATTACCTAATTTTGATAAGATATTTGAGATTGAATGTGATGAAAGTATGGTAGGAATTGGTGTCTTCTTAATGAAAAATCATAAACCTATTACCTATTTTAGTGAAAAGATCAAGGGAGCAACTATAAATTATTCCACCTATGATCTAGAGTTATACACCTTGATTAGAGCCTTGGGTATTTGGCAACATTATTTGTGGCCCAAGGAGTTTGTGATTCAAACTGATCTTGAGTCCTTAAACATATCCGGACCTAAGATAAACTCAATAAAAGACATGCCAAGTGGATTTCTTTCCTAGAGACTTTTCCTTATGTAATTCAATACAAAAATGGAAAGAAAAATATGGTAACTGATGCATTGTCCAGGAAGCATGTGCTTATCTCTATAGTTTTTTATAAATTAATGGTATTTAAGAGTCTAAGGACAATGTACCCTGAGGACTCCAAATTTTCTCAAATCTATCAAGATTGTGAGACATGGGGTAGGGAAAAGTGGGAGAGGGATAGTGCTTCTATGCCCTACTCTAAGTTTGATGGTTTCTTGTTCAAAAGAAGAAAGTTGTGTGTGCCTTCTAGCTCATGGAGAGAATTTTTTGTAAGAGAGGCACATGATGGATGTATGATGGGTCACTTTGGAATAGACAAGACCCTTGGAATCCTAGAGGAACAATTCTATTGGCCTAAGATGCGTCAAGATATTGCTAGAATTTGTGGCCAATGCATGGATTGTAGAAGTGCAAAATACTACCTCCTCCCTTAAGTATTATATTCCCCACTACCTATTCCTCAATGCCCATGGCTTGTTATCTCTATGGATTTTGTTTTGGGATTGCCTAGGACAAGGAGGGGTAGAGATTGCATTTTTGTTGTGGTTGATAGGTTCTAAAAAATGTCCCATTTCATTCCATGTCATAAAATTGATGATACTTCTAATGTGGCTTTTTTATTTGTTGAGCATGTTGTCATAATATATGGAATTCCTCGGACCGTTGTTAGTGATAGGGACTCGAAGTTCCTTAGTCACTTTTGGAGGTCGTTATGGGGTAGGCTTGGCACCAAATTGCTTTTCTCAACATCTTACCATTCACAAGTGGATGGTAAATGGAGTTTGTAAATAGAACCTTGGGTTCTATGTTTTTCACCTTAGTTAAAGGAAAAATGGCCTCTTGGGAGGTACCACCTACTTCTAGTCGAATTTGCTTATAATTGTGTTATCTATTCAACTATTGGTATGAATCACTATGAATGTGTTTATGGTTTTAACCCCCTAACCCCTTTAGTTCTCACTCCTTTTTATAGTGATATTGTGATAATCTTAGATGGATAAAAGAGGGCGGAAACTATGAAGAAGCTGCATGAGAAGCTGAGAATTCATCTTGAGTAAAAGAATAAAGAGGTGGCTAAAAGAGTAAAAAAAAAGAAGGAAGTAGCTTGTGCTTGAATTGGGTGATTGGGTGTGGGTGCACCTTTGTAAGGATTGGTTTCCAACCCAAAGAAAATCCAAATTGATTCCCTGAGGTGATGGTCCATTTCAAGTGCTTGAAAGGATAAACGACTATGGATATAATATTGACCTTCCTCCGAAATATCAAGTACACAATACCTTTAATGTGTGTGATCTTTCACTCTTTGAAATGATAGAATAAGATCAACCTTTGAATTTGATGTCAAATTCTTCTCAAGATGAAGAGGATAATACAATCTAGATTAGCTCCAAGTCATTCACTAGAAGTCAAGCTCGGGAAATTCAAAGGATCCAAGGACTGTTCATGAAGTGGATAGTACTTGAATATGACTCCTTACCATCAAGAGGATTTTATTTGTTGATGATCACACTCACATTGGTATAACGATCATTGGAGAAGGAAAGGGAAAGCAAAACAGAGCTAGAAAGCCCCATAGAAAGGACTTTCGCTCAAGGAGCTTTGGATCCGCTTTTGATCCGCTCTAGTATTTCAAGAGCAGATCAAAACATCCCCTAGTGGACCTTTTCTTTCAATTGGGTAACTTTTAGGCCCTAAAATTATAATAATTAGCCTTAAATATAAATACTTTTGAGGCTAGCTCATTCTCTTAGTTTTGCTTGATGATAGATGAATTGATGAATGCTTTTCCATTGAGGGAGAGTAGTGGACAACTTTTGTTTAAAAACATTGGGTTAGATGGCGTTCATCCCCTCTTGGTCACCGTAGGAATTAGGTGTTCGATTAGATTGTAATTGAGGGTATTAGAGTTTGAAAAACTATTTTGTTATTAGTTACTTCTTTTCTTGTGTATAATTATCTATCTTTTCGATTATTTTTAGTTTTTCATATCGTCGTTAGTTTTCTTAGTTTGATTTCGTATCACCTAGAGTAATAAAAGAAGTCATCATCAACTCTTGCTCGATAGGCATGATCCATGGATGCACAACCTTCAAAAAAAGATAGATACATTTAAATCATATAATAATTTGCAGTCAGTTGGGTTACATGTTAATACAAACAACATATGCAACTGATGATCTTTCTTTCGTAACAGATAATTCATATGTGGAAACCGATTAATTACATATTGCATCAGATTACTCATATGCTGCATAATTTATAGTAGATGGATAATCTATTAAGTCGAGTTCAGAGAACCAAAGCAACAGATGGGTAATCTGTTGCCAAATATGAATTATCTATTCCAATAGATTACCCATCTATTTTACTAGTTGTCATAGATAGGTAATTTGTTGCAACATAAGACCTATCTATACAACAGATGACCCATATGTTTCAATATCTTTATTGAGTCAAATTATTTTACTTGAAAGAAGACTTACTGCAACATTAGGAGGGTTAAAGAGATCAACCTCCTTAATTCTTGTGTTGCTCTTTGCATCCAACCACCTAAGGAACCCTGGATGAGAAACCTCATTCGGGTAATCCCTGACCTACTTTCGGAGGAAAGGAATGGCTTCAAATGCCTAAGCCCAAAAAATGTAAATAAGAAGCAAGCAAAAGAAAATTATAATAATTATTCAATATAAATTAATGGAAGAGTAAGAAAATAGTTGTTAAATTTACCATGAAAGCCCAAGGAAAGTCATATAATGTGATCGTCTTTGGAGATAGCTTTGTCAATAAATGTTTGACAGTCAACTTGTAGCTGTCATATCCCTAGGGATAATTATTGAATTTCTCAAAATCCTCAACAATCTTTAACAAATCATGTTCTATGACTTTGTTGACGTCTCTTGCCAATATAACGAAATAGGCAAACCAAACTAATCATAATTTCTCCTTGTACTTCTTTGGTATGGTTTTATCCTTGAGATTTTCTAACAACATCGTGGCTCTGTAGCCACATCCAGCAATGTCCAACAACCCATCTATTTTTTCCTTATGTTTATTAGTTTTGGTGGGTGGTCGTTTGGTCAATACATTCCCTTTATTTGATGGTAGTGGTTTGGCTCTCCTGCTTTCCTTAGACTTCTCCTTGATCAGAGGTTCTTTTAGATGATCTCATCTTAAGCTTGTCACTATGGCAAACTCTTTCATGCCAAAACAAACTGGCATACCATAATAGTTGATCCAGATTTCATGCATCTTTTTGCTCCCCTCCTTTGAATCTTTATCATCCCCCACATACTTAATCATATGCTTGAGAAGACCATATACCATGCTCATTTGGAAATGGGCATTGTTGTCCACATAAAGCTCAAGAAAGTGTCCAAAGCAATTCTTCTTACAAAGTTCGTCTAGTTTTTCCTCCTTCATTGTTTTCCTAAAATCATCAAAATGTTTCCCCAACTGAGATTTAAGTACAAAATCACTAGCTAAATCTCCAGGGTTATCTATCTGCATCTCAAATTGAAACCTGTCAATACTAATAGTTTTGAAAGGATCATGTTGGGACTTTTTTTAATTCATGTCCCATTGATGATGAATTATCATCATCTTGATCATCATCCTCTTTATCACTTTCCACTTCCTCCTCATCTTCTTCTTCCTCCTCACTTTTATTTTCCTCATCACCCTCTACAGAACCTTCTCCACCTTTCTTAATATTGTTTTCATATCTTTTCTCAGCTTTACTTTTCCCTAACTGAGATTGTTCAGAAAGCTCCTCTGAATCTATCTGTACTCTAGTCTTTTTTGTTAGGTGGTCAGAAGTTGATCCATTTTTACTTATTTTTCTTTTGAGAGACGTGTCTTACCTACAAATAATAGAAAAACAAAAAATACATTACAATTGATGTCAGCATAAATTTTATAAAGAGGTAGGACAAATTTTAATAAATTTTTATATGCCACATTACAAAAAAAATTCCAACAGATAAGCCATCAGTTGGAATAGATGAATCATCTGTTATGATAGATGAATAACCAGTTGCAACTGATGAACAACCTGATGGATGAGATCAAAATAGTTTTGCAACCAGTTTGTTTTATGCCAACAACTGAAACAATCGTTCCAATAGATGAGAAATCTATTTGAAGACCTATTTTAATATCTCCCAATAATTGTTCCACCTATTGAAATGGACGGACCAGTACCACCAATAACAACAACACTAACTCTATCAACACCACCACCAATACCACTAATACCAACACTGCCACCAACAGCCCCTACAAACACCACCAATACCAACACCACCCAATACCACTAATACCAACACCAACACCAATAGCCACCACAATACCACCAATACAAACACCACCACCAACACCACCATTACCAATACTAACACCAACATCACCACTAATGCCACCACCATCACCACCACCAAACCACCAATACCACTACCACCACCAATGCCACCAATTCTACTAATACATACACCAAGACCATCAATGCCACCACTAATGACACCAAGACCACTGACACCACCACCAAGACCACTAATGCCACCACGAAGACCACCAGCACCACCACCACCAATATTACCACCACCACCACCACCACCAAGAATAACAATATCACAAACACCATCCAACAACACCACGACTGTCAATGGAATACTGCGATAAAAACTAAAGTTTTCTCAGGTTCTTCCTATGATTTATCATCAAAACTCAAAATTGTTAACCTATTCTCGAAGATAATACAACTAAAAGTATTTTTTTCATCATTAACTGAAAAGCCCTATTTTTAGAAAAAATAAGAAATATAGAACTCTTCTTGAACTCTGTTACCTATAAATATAGAGAAAACAATTGATACAAGCAAGAATAAAGTTGAAAATAACAATTATGTGGTTGAAAATGGGAAAAAAATCAATCTATTAAGAAGGATTGAGCAATAAGTTGAGTAGTTATTGTTTGTATTATTGAGAGAGAAAAAAGAGCGAGAACTCAAGATTTAAAATGATGAAGCATTTTTCCCTCAAATGGATGATTTGTATAGGTTGATTTGTATTTTGGAAAAGAATGACAAGTTTTGAAAAAGTTAATTCAGTTTGAATTGTTCTCAATTAATTTTTTAAAAAAGATAAATTTTAATTGTTTCATTATAATAAATTGTATTAAGTTCAACTCAGATTGATCGTTTGACGAATCAAGTCAGGAGGAACTCAATACCTACATCATGAACTTGCAACAACTCAATTAAAACTGTAGTTGACTAATACGCCCAAATTACACCTCTCTTGCAAGAGAGTAAGTGGTCGTTGTCAAATATAGAACCCAACTAGGTTAGGTGTCAAATCTCACAGGAAATACTGTGTTCACTAAGTATTGCGGTTGTTATTAGACTGTTGATCGAAGATTCCAGAGAAAAGGGGGTTTTGCTTTGTGAATTATATCTAAATAATTGTAATAGAGTTGTTCCAACTAGTTATTTCTTTGTAAATAGTAATTTAATGAGATTAAACAAACTAGAGTTATGGTTACCAAGATGCTTAAACAGCTGGGGTTGTGAATCATCTTTGAGTTCCAATTAATAACTTCAATTGCAAGAGTAGTTGAATCCTATTGTGTACCCATTAGTTTCTCAATCTAAATAGATAGTTTATCGTTTAATTCTCTCAAACATAAAAATGTATTGATTATTCAACTATTTTCTCATGTAGGTCAATCCCGTTAAGGCATATGACCTTAATCCAAAGGTTAAAGCCTCTAAATTCCATGTAAATGCTTTTTTCCCAAAAAATACTTTTCTATTTGAACAAGTGATATTCTTGGGCTAACCTTTCAAGTTTGCAACCAAGAAAAGTCATTAAAGTGAAGAAGGGTTTATGAAAGGTCAATTACCCACAAAACTCAATTACATTCACAACCCAAATCATCTATTCACCTCAAGGCTCCCATAACCCTAGTTATGGGAGCTTAGCCACACATCTCCATAGAAAAACAAGGAGTCATTGTATTTCTCATAAATACATTCAGAAAATACTTACATGGAATCAAAGATTTGTTCTTGAATATTTAAAGAAGTATGAATAATATGTTTTGGTCCACAATTCTAGCTGTTTCTTAGAGAATACTGCTTACAATAATGTTCAAAGTTGGAAAATATGATAAAAGATAACTAAATGAAACCTAAACTGGGTATTTATATGTTCCCAGGTGCAGAGTATTTAAAATTTAAACTCAGAAAAAGCTGCGTCAAAGTTGACGGTCACATCAACGGACTGTTGGTATACTGATGGTCTATCGAGTGAACCATCATTGAAAGGCCCATAATGCCCTATTTTGGATAAGGGTTAACAGCCGACTCGGCGGTCCGTCATTGGTCTGACAGTCTATCATTGGTCCAACGGTCTGGCATTGGTCCGGTGGTCTATTGCACGGACCATCACTTGATTCTCAAGATCTCCAGGTTCTGTATTATCCTGACGGCCAAGTTGGTGGTCCATCAGAGGCGTGACGGTTAGTACTTAGACCGTCGTAGAGTCCACTCAATTTCTTCTTTCTGTTTTGGTCTGATGGTCACCCTGGCAGTCCGTCACATGTCTGACGCTCTGCCGGTTTGCCTGTCGGAAGCCTTTATCTGCTGCTTTTCCATGTTTTTCTTCCAGCAAACTCCTTAACCTGAAAACACTAAAATCCAGTATTAAATACAATAGTAGTTGCTTGAAAATGTACAATTATCTCTTGTAGAAGATGTTAAATGTTCTGTCAAAATTCGGAACATCAACACCCTCAACTTAAGACAATTGCTTGTCCTTAAGCAATACAACACCAAATTGTATGCATGAATAATACAATGACAATAATCGACTATTGATTTAAATTCTACGTGTAACCATTCACTTGTCATCTCACTCATATGGTTCAACATATCAGGATCTACAACCGACATTGATGATAATTCAACACATAGAAAATGGATATCATATCCCACAGAGATCAGGAAAATAAGTATGACTCAAGTTGCCCTCACAGTCAATAAATCCACCACTTAGTATAGTTTTGTGGATATAAATCAGAACTCTCACACTCATAAAAAAAGTTACAAACATAGTGTATATACCCATAGGATTGCCCTTATCATCTAACACTCCGTTATAGTTGATTTGCCAAGATCAAGTAGGTCTTTTATGGCTTGTAATAAGGCTTCAGGCTAGGTAAGGAAAGATTTTGGAAAATATGACTCAATATTATGATTTAACTCTCTTTTCCCTTGAATTATACCTACCAAGTCCATTGCTTACTAGCTCACTTACCCTTATCTCATTCATTTACACTTTACTATAATACCTTTTTTAAGATACAAGCATCAGCCACCCTCAACTTATGCTGATGCAGTCAATCAAGGTTCATAATGTCTTGGATAGACCAGGGCCAGATACTTTAAACTTAGCTCTAAACCAACTTTTCATTAGACAGTTAACATACAAATAATAGCCACCCTCAACTTAGGTGTTTTGCCTAAGTTTAGGTACACAATGTCTAATATCAGACCAAGGCCAGAGTTAGGTGTTAACAATCTAAAGAGAGTTGATTAGAGTTATTGGTAATGAAGAAAAATTAATACAAGCTCAAAGAAGGGTTCAAAAATGGAAAAAAAATTGGTGGGGTTAATTATTTTGGCTAAATGGACTAAAAGTACAAGGTGGCCTGCTATCACTTCTTGTTTCATCAGCCATAAAACAACATCAATAAACCAGTACCACAGTATGCATGAACTAATACAAATACTCATACACACAGGCAACTGAGTCAAACTCATTCTACTGCTCTTAAGATTTCCACCACATGTCATGCATATCTTACATGTTAATGCCAATTATAGATTCACTAAAGGTTGCTCACATATGCTAGAAAATAGAAGTAAACAGTCACAAAAACATTTTCATAGCCTTATGCCACATAATTCATCATCCATATACACAACAAGATACTAAAATAAAAGACACTTTCATAAATAACTATTAACAATAGATATTTACATCACAACCTAAGAAAAGAAAATACAATCCTAAACATGCCGATTCTCCTAAATAGAACACGAAAGGAAAAGAACATTGGCAATAAACTCCCCCTTGGTACAGGTACACCTCCCCCTACAGAAAAATACATGCTTTGTCCTCAAATGCATAAAATTAAAGTATAGAGGAGGTGAAATACTTGTAATTCCTCATATTCATCTGAGGTGTCTGTGAAATATGGTGAGGCTCCAGTATCCTCACCTGTTGCAATGTTGACCCCCATGGTGGTGGGGGTACTCATAAACTCATCCTTTAGAATCAGAGAGATCACATCCTGAACAAGGCCTGAACTGACCCCTCTAGCTGGTGCGGAACTAGTAGATACACCAGCAGCTTCATCTTTTACTTTCTTCTTTCTTTTTTCTTCATCTTTTCTCAACCTTTTTGCAGCTTTTTTTATGTCACACAACTCTTTTTCCTTCCGTGTCATTGCTTCTCTCTTTCTTTTCCTAGCAGTTTTTGTTTCCACACTCTCATCAACTTGATTCTTTACTTTATATTTCAATGGATTTCCCATAAAATCAATGATCCCTTCATCGGCATCACTCATCACCAGGGCTGGGTCAAAAATGGGTTGCTGAGACTACCTGCTCTTCAACTCTGCTACGTTAGCTTGTGCCTGTTTAAGCTCCACCATGAACTTGGCCAAGTTGGGAATGAACATTGCATTTAGCCTTTTGTTGATACATTCTTCTATATGGTCTATCCTCAACTAAATGTTTTGAAATGGATGGATCACTTCTGCAATAATTTGATCAACAAATGGCTTGAATCGTAAAGCCATGTGTCCAGCTATTTTGAAATTTTTCTGTAGCTTCACCGACTTTGTGAAGTTCTCTTGCGTTAGCCTATATTCTACAAACTCTACCCCACACATATGTGGTGCATACCCTGACCTTACAGAGGTACTTAGTGGAATATACTCAGGTGGAATCTATGTAGTAATGGACAATGGCATACCTGAAGGAATTTTTGAGGTATCTGGGGCTGGTATGGATTGATTCTGGTAGGCTGGAGGCTTGGTGACCATCATCTTAAACTTTGAGTCATCTTTCCATTTTTTAATGTCCTGTCTATGTGTAGCCCTAACTACATTATCAACCCCTCAAATCAAAGACACACCTGGTTACTTGCATAACTCTGTGATTAAACAAGGGAATGGTAGTGCACTTGCCACTTTATGAGCCCTCACAAATATTTCATCAAAAATAATCTAGCTGAAATCAATTTTCAACCCTGAGATCAAACTAGCATCAAGCATAGCCCGGTGACTATCCAAGTTTGCATCACCTCCTATTGGCATCAACCTCAATCGAACTGCAACCCACCAAAACATAGCTCTAAAGCTATAAAAAGAATTTTCTATGCGCTCATATGGGTTTGTTGCCCATAAAGGATTACTATCACCAGTCAACAACCCAGCCAACCAAGGTGTCTGAGTAGATGTGGAGGTTAGCCAATATTCAAGATTAGGAACAACAGGTGGAGCTTCATAGCCAGGCCCAAACAACATCCTATTAATTGTTCGGGTTGAGATGTCGATGTTAACTCTTTGGACTGGGAATGACTCCTTGTTTGGAAAGTATGAAATCTTTATCCCCTAGGGACAATCCTTCTCTATCAGCACTAAATAATTGGCAAAGAATTCTCTTACCAGATTTAGCTAATATGAACCAGATGGCTTGCTTATCCAAGCTAACTCATACTCACTGAACCGATTCTCCAGTTTGGGATACTCATGTAACTCAGTTGTCACTATCTGGTACTCCTTAGAGAATAGTCTTTTGATTGCTCTATTTGCTTTCAATGCCAATCCACCATAGAATTTGTCTCTTACTCCCCTGAGTTGCCATCTAAGTGCCTCTCTTATTTGAGGATCCTTATGTTTAATCACGTTGGCATCCTCAGGTTCAGTTTCAACATTAGCCACTTTATTTTCCACCTCCACATTAGTAGTCTCAGCTTTAGTATTAACTAGCTTGGGATGAGATGTATCAACCCTTGCCTCATTGGGGCTCAATCTAGTATTACTGGTGCTGCTCTCACTCTCCTCTTCAGACTAGGAGAGTGTAGGAAGTGTCCTATCTCTTTGCCTAATACTGGAGGATGGTGCCTCCTCACTCCTAGTAGGTTTGCCTATTCCTCATGCTCGCCTACCACCTATAGTCAAAGAGAGTTTGTGTGCCATAGTGCCAGAGAACAAGGAACCATGCTTTGCATTGACAGCTTGCCCGATGGTCTACAGGTGGTGCGACAGTCCACCAACTTGCCCATCAATCTATTCTAGTGAACTTGAATTTCAGCATCTGGTTGACGGCTGGAGTGATGGTTCATCGAACCAGCGATGGTCCACCAACTCGACCGTTAGGCAGTATCCAGAATATCATTTTGCTTCTATGGTTTTGACAGTCCTTGTAACGGTCCGTCGAGTACCTGATGGCCCGTCAGTTCTCCCTTCAATCCCTTTTCAACTGTAGAACTCCTTTCTTTCTACATTATTAGTCCTGCACACTTCACAAACACATCAAATTGCACAAAAACAACAAATAAATTCTAACTATAATTATAACAACACTTGGTTGGTTGCCTCCCACTTGTGCCTGATTTAATGTCGCGGCACGATGTAGTTATCTTGATTACTTAGACTTCGTCGAGATAGATAGTAGATATACACTTTATCAAGTCCATTGGACCGATATACAACTTCAGTCATTGCCCATTCACTTTGAAGACACTTCCGTCTTCATTTGCAAGTTCAACTACTCCAGATGAGTAGACTTGATTACCTTGGAATGGGCCCGACCATTTTGATTTAAGCTTACCTGGGAACAACTTAAGTCTGGAGTTGAAGAGAAGTATCCAATCTCCCTTTTGAAATTCTCTTTTTGCAATCCTCCAATTGTGGTACTTTTTCATTTTCGCTTTGTAAAGATCCGCCCTTTCATACGCACCAAGATGGAACTCATCCATCTTATTCACCTGTCCCAATCTCAACTCCGCTGCCTCACTCCAATTTAAGTTCATCCTCCTAAGTGCCCACAGCGCCTTATGTTCTAATTTAATTGGTAAATGACATGCTTTGCTATAAACCAATTGGTATGATGACATACCGATACTTGTCTTGAAAGCTGTTCTATATGCCCATAAGGTATCGTCAAGCTTCCGAGACCAGTCTTGTCTGCTTGCATTCACCATTTTAGCTAGAATAGCTTTGATCTCTCTATTCAAAATTTCCACTTGCCCATTAGTTTATGGGTGGTATGGAGTTCCTACCTTATGTTGCTTAATACCATACTTTGCTAACGTAGCTCGACATACTCGGTTGTAAAAGTGAGATCCACCATCGCTTATGATGGTGCAAGGCACCCCAAATCAAGAGAAAATGTTCTTTTTAAGGAATGCAGCAACTCTCTTTCCTTCATTATTAGCCAAATCGATGGCATCAACTTATTTCGATACATAATTGACAGCAACTAGGATGTATTTTATTCCATATGAGCTCAAGAAGGGCCCCATGTAGTCGATACCCCAGACGTCAAATAACTCCACTTTCATCATTTTGGTCAAAGGCATCTCATGGTGTTTTGAGATTGACCTTTGTCGTTGGCATTGCTCGCATCTCCGCACGAACTCATAAGCATCCTTGAATAAAGTCGGCCAATAGTAGCAACTTTGCAACACTTTTCTAGCAGTCAGGTCACCGACATAGTGACCTCTAACTGGAGAGGAATGGCAGGCTTTCAGAATGTTCAGCATGTCAACTTTTGGGACACATCTCTTTATAATATTATTTGTACAGCGTCGGAACAAGTACGGCTTATCCCAAAAGTAATATGTCACATCATGAAGAAACTTCTTTGATGGAAAGAAAGGTTATCCGGAATAACTTCGCTCACCTCATAGTGTACAAAGTCTGCATACCACGGTACTTTCTCTAACACAACAACCAAGATTTCCTCATATGGAAATGCATCATCAATTTATAGCCTATCCATAAATGCTTGACCTCCCTCTAGTCTGGACAAGTGATCTGCGACTTGGTTCTCACATCCCTTCCTATCTTTGACTTCGAAATCAAATTCTTGGAGAAGAAATACCCATCTAATTAATCTCGGCTTTGCATCCTTATTGGACATCAAATATCTTAAGGCGGCGTGGTCTGTATGAACCACCACCTTGATGCCCAATAGGTAAGCCCGAAACTTCATTAAGGCATAGACAACTGTAAGAAGTTCTTATTCAGTAACAGTGTAGCTCTTTTGAGCACCACTTAAGTCCTTTCTTGCATAATAAATGGGATAAAACAACTTATCCCTCTTTTGTCTAAGTACAGCCCCAAGTGCGACACAACTTGCATCACACATAATCTCAAATGGCTTTGACCAATCTAGGGCAACAATAATAGAAGCATCAACGAATTTCCCTTTAAGGCATTCAAATGCCTTTATGCACTCATCATCAAAATTGAACTTTCCCTCCTTCTCTAAAAGTTTGCAAAGTGGAGTTGCAATTTTTAAGAAGTCCTTTATAAATCTCTGATAGAAGACCGCGTGACCAAGAAACTACGTACCCCTTTTATTGAAATGGGAGGCGGTAGATTCTCAATAACCTTGACCTTATCTCGGTTGAAATCGATCCCATTGGCTGAAATTTGGTGCCCAAGAACAATACCCTCCTTCACCATGAAATGGCATTTCTCCCAATTAAGCACAAGATTAAATTCTTCATACCGTTGTAAGGCTCTACTCAAATTCACCAAAAAAAGCTCAAACAAATCCTCAACCACTGAAAAGTTTTCCATAAATACCTCCAAGGTGTCTTTGATCATATAAAAAAGTATAGACATTATGCACCGTTGAAAGGTAGCGGGTGCATTACACAATCCAAACGACATCTGTTTAAATGCAAAAGTACCATATAGGTAAGTAAATGTCATCTTTTCCTGATCCTTCAGGGCAGTAAAAATTTGGTTATATCCAAAATACCCATCTAGAAAACAATACCAACCTCTTTCCACCAATTGATTAAGAATCTGATCCATAAAATGTATCGGTAAGTGATCCTTCAAAGTCCATGAGTTAAGATTGCGATAGTCCATAAAAAATCTCCACCCAGTCACCAGCCTGAGCGGAATGAACTCATTTTTCTTGTTTACTACGACAGTCATGCCCCCCTTTTTGGGCACACATTGAACAGGGCTTACCCACTTACTGTCAGAAATGGGATATAAAACTCTTGCATCAAGTCATTTGATGATATCTTTCTTAACCACCTCTTACATAGGTGGGTTAAGATGGCGTTGATGCTCAATAGTTGGTGTGCAATCTTCTTCAAGATAAATCTTATGAGTGCAATACCTGGAGAAATGCCAATAATATCTGCAGTAGTCCAACGTATCGCCCTTTTGTACCTCTGAAGCACCGAAATAAGTGCCTCCACCTGCTGCTCACACAAATCAGCCACAATAATCATAGGTAACATATTTCCACTACCTGGAAACACATACCGGAGATGCCCTGGTAATTCTTTCAACTCCAACACCGGTGTCTCCTCAATAGATGGCTTAGCCAGTGGTGTTGGGTAATTTTTAAGATCCATATCTAGCTTCTTCGGAGCATAAGAATATGATCCCATTCCTGTCAAAGCACAAATAGTCTCCTCATACTCTTTAATGCCTTCACTATCAAAATTCATTAGAACTGCAGCTAAAGGCTCAACAATAAGTTTTTCCTCTATCGACACCTCCTACTCATCCTTATAATAAACATCAATGATAGAGAACACACTCATCTCCTTATGATGCTTCATAGACGGGCACACATCAAATCAAACTACTTTATCATCAAGCCTGAATAAGAGCCCATGAGCTCGCAAGTCAATAAACATGTTTCTGATTGCAAGGAAAGGCCAACCTAAGATTATGGTCACCTCAAAATCCACCTCGTAATCCTGAATAACAAAATCTATAGGAAATATAAAACTGGCCATCTTTACTAACACATTATATAATATCCCTACTGGCCGCTTCACCGACCCATCCACCATTACTAGCCATATATTTGTGGGTGTAGGATCCCCCAAACCCAACTTCTTATAAACAATAAGTGGCATCAAATTGATGCTTGCTCCTAGATCATATAAAGTTTTGCCAAAATCAAGAGACTCGATAGTAAAAGGAATCATGAATGCTCTTAGGCCTGCTTTCTTTTGCACCAAAGACCTCATTGAAATAGCACCACAGAGACAAAGATTATCTACCAGTTCATAACTCACTACTCTCTTCTTTGTCACCAAGTCTTTTTTGAACTTAGTATACCCAGGCATCTACTCTAATGCTCCACTAAAGGTACATTCATTATTAGTTGCTTCAGCATAGCCATGAATTTTCTAAACCTTGTATGATCTTCCTTCTTCTTCAATCTATGAGGAAAAGAAGGCGGTGGTTTTAGGAGTGTAGTAACCACTGCTTCTTTTCCTTTCTTTTGTCCTTTTCTAACTCATCAACCTATTAACAGTTAGAAGGAATGTCACTACTATCCAGCTTCTTAGACTCCACTGGACAACTTTTTTCATGTTCCACATCTTTTTCAATCATATCTTTGATCACAGGCCCCTAGAAGGGCCCGGTAATACCTTACCACTCTAAGTGGTGACTGCCATGCAAGATCCATCATTATAAGGATTCTAAACTGTATCACTCGATAATGTACCACTTTTTCTCTGATTTAATGTTGCTGAGAGTTGGATCATCTATTGCTACAAGTGTTTAATGGAAGTTGAGGGTGAATTTACCAACTGACTCATAAAAAAAAATCATTCTTCATAGTAGTCATCCCAGAGTTGGTTGCCTCAACTCCATTTAATAGCTTCTTCATTATGTCCTCTATGGACATTTTGCTCAAGCTTGTTGTAGTATTATCTCGACTTTCGGGGGGTACATACAGTCTATTCCTATCATTTTTGTTGTTTCAATTTCCTTGGTCCCTACCTTGTAACCAACCTTGTCGTAATAGTTTTGACCTTGATTTCCTTGGTTATTGCCTCGGAAACCCTCTGATTATTTAGATAGTTTGCCTCTTCTTCTGAATAAGAATCAGCTCTTCCTTGGGATGCAACATCTTTCACCTTATCTATTTTTCAAGACAATAGATTCTTAGTCAATAAATCCATCTGCGTCTTTAAATATGCCATATCCTGATCACGCTCTTTCTCTTTTTTACGTTGCTCTGCAGTTATACCAACAAACACATCAGGGCTTGCAACCATAGAATCCCTAGTATTCTAAGCTCTACTTTGTTTAGTCATCCTATCGAGCATTTTTGAGGCTTCTGGAAAAGTGAAATCCACAAATGACCCACCTACAACATTATCTACGAATGGTTTTGTAATAGAGTTTAACGCCCTAGAGAGAGTTTCAATCAAATGAATATTAGTCATATTATGATTCGATCACTGCATTACCTTCTTTTTAAACCTCTCCCAAGTCTCATGAAAAGCTTCAGTTGGAAGATGTCAAAAGTTGCTGATCTCATCCCTCAGTTATACCCTCCTAGAAGGTGGAAACAACCTTTCTTGAAAAGCCTCTTTTAACTTCCTCCAGTTGGTGATAGAATTGGGAGTCAGCCCATTAAGCCATAATGTTGTCTCCCTAGACAGAGACAATAGAAATAAATTCAAGTGGATGGCATTCTGGCCCACTCCTAGGTTATCAAAAAACTTATCAATGGTGACAAAGTTTACCAAATACATGTTAGGATCATCTCCTGGTAGACCATCGAATAACTTCTTTAGATAAAAGAGCTGAATCATTATGCTAGTAATATTGAACTTAGCTCCGGGTGCTAGAGGTATAGGAATAATAGCTCCAGTTGCGCCTTATCAATCCATTCCATCCTCGTCATCATTAAGATCAAACTGCATAAGTTAGTGATCTTACCTCGCCCTGAAGGGACGATTCTTGTTTATATTATGATTCACTGGTGTAGCTGCATTATCTGCACGCCTTGGGTTAACAGGATACAACAAGTCATCATCTCCCAAATCATTATCATCAGGATTAGGATGACATGCCAGTTGACCATCATTCTATTGATTAAGCCGAACTCAAGCCAAGGCACCTAGTCTTTCAGTATCTTGTGGGTCTACCATTCTGCTAATCAGCTGAGGTTCCAGATGTACTGGTAATAATAGTTCACCTGACCTCTGTGTACTTGTCATATATAATAATTACCCTGCACAGAACAAAAACAACTAATAAAAGTAAAATTTAGGAAACTTGACCAAAGGTCAATTAACAAACACAAACTTAATTGACAACCGTATTCCCCGACAACGGCACCAAAATTTGATACACCCAAATTACACCTCTTTTGTAAGAAAGTAAGCGGTCACTGTCAAATATAGAACCCAACTAGGTTGGGTGTTGAAGCCTACAAGAAATACCATGTTCACTATGTATTGCGGTTGTTATCAGACTGTTGATTGAAGATTCCAGAGAAAATGGGGTTTTGCATTATGAATTATATCTAAATAATTGTAATAGAGTTGTTCCAACTAGTTATTTCTTTGTAAATGGTAATTCAACGAGATTAAACAAACTACAGTTATAGTTACCAATATGCTTACACAAATGGGGTTGTGAAGCATCTTTGAGTTCCAATTAATGACTTAAGTGTAAGAGTAGTTGAATCCTATTGTTTACCCATTAGTTTCTCAACCTAAATGGATAGTTTATTCTTTAATTCTCTCAAACTTAAATAATGTATTGATTATTCAACTATTTTCTCATGTAGGTCAATCCCGTTAAGGCATCTACCCTTAATCCAAAGGTTAAAGCCTCTAGATTAAATGAAAACCCTTTCTTTTCCCAAAAAATACTTTTCTATTCAAACAAGTGATGTTCTTGGGCTCACCTTTCAATTTTGCAACCCAAATCATCTATTCACCTCAAGGCTCCCATAACCCTAGTTATGGGAGCTTATCCACACATCTCCATAGAAAAACAAGAAGGAGTCATTGTATTTCTCATAAATAGATTCAGAAAATACTTACAAGGAATCAAAGATTTTTTCTTGAATATTTAATAAAGTATGAATAATATGTTTTGATACGCAATTCTAGCTGTTTCTCAGAGAATACTGCTTACAATAATGTTCAGAGTTGGAAAATATGATAAAAGATAACTAAATAAAACCTAAACTGGGTATTTATATGTTCCCAGGTGCATATTATTTAAAATTTAAACTCAAAAAAAGTTGCATCCAAGTTGATGGTCATATCGACAAACCATCGATATACTGACGGTCTATCGAGTGAACAGTCGTTGAGAGGCTCGAAATGCCCTATTCTGGATAAGGGTTGACGGCTGACTCGGTGGTCCGTCGCTGGTTTGGTCGTCTATCGCATAATCCACAAGATTTCTAGGTTTTGTATTAGCCTGATGGCCAAGTTGGCGGTCCATTAGAGGCGCGATAGTCCACCACTTGGACTATCGCAGAGGCTACTTAATTTTTTCTTTCAATTTTGGTTTGACGGGCACCCTAGCGGTCCGTTGCATATCTGACAGTCGACTGGTTTGCCCATCGGAAGCCTTTATCTACTGCTTTTCCATGTTTTTCTTTCAGCTAACTCCTTAACCTGAAAACACTAAAATCTAGTATTAAATACAATAGTAGTTGCTTGAAAACGTACAATTATCTCTTGTAGAAGATGAAAAATATTTCGTCAAAAGCCGAAACATCATTGACTAAATAAATTAATTTAGGTATTTTAAATAATGAGCTATTATGAATCATTTCAACTCAGATTGATCAGTTCATGACTCAGGTCAGGAGGAACGCAATACCAATATTATGCAATTGCAGAGACTCAATTGAAATTATAGTTGACCATGTGAAATCATCCCTAGTTCTAGATAAATTAATTTAGGTATTTCAAATGAGCTAATATGAATCATTTCAGCTCAGATTGATCGATTGACGACTTTGGTCAGGAGGAACGTAATACCAACGTCATGAAACTGTAACAACTTAATTAAAACTATAGTTCACCCTATGAACTCATCCCTAGTTTTAGATAAATCAATTTAGGTATTTCAAATAATGATCTAATATGAATCATTTCAACTCATATTGATCGATTGATGACTCAAGTCAAGAGGAATGTAATACCAACATCATGCAATTGTAATAACTCAATTGAAACTATAGTTGACCATGTGAACTTATCCCTAATTCTAGATAAATCAATTTAGGTATTTCAAATAATGATCTAATATGAATCGTTTCAATTCAGATTGATTGGTTGACGACTCAGGTCAGGAGAAACACAATACCAACATCATGCAATTTCAATGACTCAATTAGAATTGTAGTTTACCTTGTAAAATCATCCCTAGTTCTAGCTAAATTAATTTAGGTATTTCAAATAATGAGTTAATATGAATTATTTTAACTCAGATTGAAATTGTAGTTGAACCTATGAGCTCAATTGAAATTATATTAAAACAGATGTTCAACCTGTTGCAACAGATGATGATTTATCTATTGAAAATTATCAAACAGATAAATGAAATTATTGCAATATATTACCAATCTATTGTAAATTATCAAATAGACTTTGCCATCTGTTGTATTAGATGATCTGAATTGTTGGAATTTTCAAATAGAAATTGACATATTACCTATCTACTATAAATTATCAAATAGACTTTGCCATCTGTTGCAACAGATGACTGAGCTGTTGGAATTTTCAAGCAGAAATTTCCATATGTTGCAATAGATGAATTATATGTTTTAAGATCTATTTTAATTTTAAAGCTATATTTTGTCTGAGATAAAAAAGAAAAATACAAAGGCGGTAAAAAATATTTCTTGGATAACTCAAAAATCTCCTCCTTGAGTAGTCTTATCATGTCATTTTAATGTCATCGTCTCTTGTTCCCCTAAAAGTTATTAATGAATATTTAAAACCTATCACTAGAATTATCTCTCCTTCAGCTATAAATTAATTCATTTCTTTTCTTGCTCTTTCTCTCCTCTTTAGGGTAATCATAACTGTTTCCTCTTTTCTCTCTTTTCACTCTTTTCTCTCCTCTTTCACGTGAGGATCCTTTTGGATATCAACCAATCTATATCTTTTCTCAACTGAAATGGGTGTTTTGATCCCTTTGCTTTTTTGACATTGCAAGTATGGCTCACTATTTTCCTTTCCTTCTCGTCTTCTTCTTTATGTGGTGTTTAAATTAGATATTTATATCTGTTGTTTTTATTTATTTATCCATTACCCATATCCTATTTATTGAGAAAATTGAAGGAAAGGTGACTTTTAAATTTTGAATAAACAAACCATTGTTTTTATTAAAATATGCAAAAAAAAACCATCTATTAGGAGAACTTTAAAAACCTTGTTGGCAGTATCACTTTTTTTATGTCTTTTGTTTGTTTCTTTGTAGTTGACGTTAGTGGTGGTGGTGGTGGTATTGGAACATATGGTGTTTGTGTTATTGATGGTGTTTGAATATGTGGTGTTTGTGTTGTTGATGGCATTGGAACATATGGTATTGTTTCTTTGTTATTGATGTTGTTGTTGATGTTAGTGGTGGTTTTATTGGTGTTGTAATGGATTCCCCAACTATTGCAACTGATAAATCAACTATTGGAACAGATAGAGCAACTGTTGGAAGAAATCAAACTAGTTGCAAGACTGGTTTGATTTATTCAAACAGATAGCCCATCTATTATAACATGTCAGCCATCTATTGCCACAGATGTGTCGTATGTTGCAACAGATGACTCATCTGTTGAACAGATAGAGAATCTATTGGAACAGATGGCTCATCTATTGGAACACTTGTTGTAATGTGTTCTATTCATCCAATTTTGTGTTACCCTTTTTTTTAAATTATACAGACATAATTAGAATGTTCTTTCTGTTCTTCTCTTGTTTGACATCAATTATTTTTATCTTTTTTGAAGATAAAAGGAAGTAAAAGTGGATCAAATTTTGCTTGACCAGACAAAAATGTTAGAGTAAAGATGAGTTTAGAGAAATAAGTTGCTTCCAAATGGAACCACTTCATATATGGGAGGTATGTAGTACTGATCATGTTATCGTGAAAACACACATAGAGTACACTAATTTTGTGAATGAATTTTTTACCTATTAGGCATTAATCATTCAAAGAAGATATTTTATTTTACATTTAAGATATATAGGTTAAAACTGATAAGGCCGAGGGACCAAGTAGGTGTTGTCGATACCCTGTTATGGTTTAATGATGGTTTTGCTAATGTTTATATGTCAAGTTAGGAGAAGGCACCATGTTTTTGGTGAAAGTGTAAGGATTCAATAGTGATTGGACTAATTTTAAGGGTTCAATGGACTTTTGAATGGCCTCCAAAGCCTCGCACTATTACAACCAAGAATGGAAATTAATATAGTTATTGCCCTTATCCAAATTTATATGGCTGGGTTGCTCGGGGTGATGTATAGCAGAAAGTTCTTAGGAGAATATCTATCTGTAAGGTAGGGGGAGGTGTTGAAGACCTTACATCAACTCAGACCTTATTAAGTAAGAAACACAAGGTAGCAAGAAACATATAGTGAATCTGGCCGATGAAATTAACATGAAAAATGAAAATATCAAATGAGCTGAAAAAATAAAAGTGTTTCCAAAAATGAAAATCCATCAGTCGATTTTGAAAAAAAAAATGGTGAAGTGGAATGGAGATATGCACTTTGTTGGGAAACTATGACTTGTTATCGTGTACTGAGTGATGACCCACAAAGTGCAGATCAGAAATCTAAGGTTGTAGCTTTGTGAGCATCGAGGGTGGTAAGATGGCCAGCCAAGAATGGAACTTGAACCAACAACTCCTAAAGTAAAAATAAGGGATCAAGCTAAGGTGGCAATTTCGGAAGTTAGACTTACATCCCAGGCCTTCTGCTTGTTGTTCTGGTCAGGTCAAAGGCAGTGGAACTAATAAGGTATGTAATTTCTGCACGACTTCAGACCTTTTTATTTCTACTGCCATTGACCTGATCAGAACCATAAACAGAAGGCATAGATGCAAGTTAGACTTCAGAAATTGATGCCTTGGCTTTCCTTATTTTTACTTCAGGAGTTGTTGGTTTAAGTTTTATTCTTGACTGAAATCTTACCAATCCTTGGTTCTCGCCAAGCTTTTCCTTAGAGTTCTGATCCTGTGCTTTGTGGGTCTTCATTCAGGCCACACTAGCTAGTCACATTCCCTAGCAAAGTTTCCAGCATCAGTCTACTTTACCATTTTTCTTTTCAACAACGACTAACAGATTTTAATTTTAGGATACACTTTAGCATTTGTAACTCATTCAGTTTTTTTATCTTTCAACTTAATTTCATCGGCCAGATTGGATAGAAGTCCCTTACTTATTGTCCAGTATTTCCTCTAAAACAAGGTTTGAGATGATATATCATCTTATCCACCTCTCCTTTCTCACACAGGTATTCTCCCAAGCACCTTCTGTAGTATAATAGTCTTCTCGAGCAACCCATCTATATAAATTTAGACCAAGGTAATTTCTATTAGTTTTCCATTCTTGTTTGCTGTAGTGGAAGGCTTCAAAGGCATTCTCAAAGTCTATTGCACCATTAAAATTGATTTAATTACTATTGAATGTCTATAATGCCATAAAATATTAATCCCTTCTCAGAACTTGACGCATAAACATGAGCAAAATTATCATTAAATTGTAATAGAGGATCGATACCCCCTTCTTGGAATCCTTTGGCCTTATCAGTTCACACCTATCAAACTTAACTATAAAATGCATGATCTTGTTTGAAGAATCAATGCCTAAATGGTAAAAAACTACATTCACAAAATTATTGTACTTTATGTGTGTTGTCACGATAACCTGATCAATAATACATAACTCTCACACATTAAAGTGGATCCATCCATCTGCACGCACCTTATTTTTTCTTCCCCATCAATGTCAGACAGTGTTTAATCTTCAGTTCCCATTGTTAAGAAGTGTACAAAACTATGGAGGCTCAATGGGTAACTGTCTTGAACATCGAAGGACTACATGCCCATCAAGAAAAAACAAGTGCCACGTATGTAATGCATGAAGATCATTGTAATTGTAAATTTGTGTTATTGTTTGATTATGGACTTTGATAATTTTAACTCTTCGTTGGGGATGTAGATGTTATTATTTATTATATAAAATATGTTCTTAATAACTTGTGCATCAAGAAAAAGAGGTAACCAAACAGGAACTAAATACATGATTGACTACAAAAAATATATTCAACAGATTACTCATATGTTGCAACAGATAGACATTGGCTGGACGAACACAATACACTTCATCAGACTACATTACATTCAAGTAATACATGACCAATATGTTGAAATAGATGGAATATCTATTGCATAGATCTGCTGGAAGAACATAATACAGTTCTTGTCGTTGGTTTGTGTTCTTTGAACATATGACAAATCTGTTTCAACAGATGGTTCGTCTGTTGGAAAAATTTACTACAAATGGTTATTAATTAAAAAATGGGTTATTGAAAGGGTGAAAAGTCATGACTTTTCAATTATTTAATAAAGAAAAATAGTTCATAAAAAAATAATAAGGAAATAAATGATAAACACCATTAAAATCGTAAAACAATTATTTAATTTTAATTAACAGATAGTCCATCTGTTGTATCAGATAATCCATCTGTTGCAATGGATGATCCATCTGTGCAATGGATGATCCATCTGTGTCATTTGTTGCAATAGATGAAAAATTTATTACAATAGATGGGTTATCTGATGCAGCAGATGGACCATCTGATGCAGCAGATGGACCGTCTACTGCCACAACTTAATAAAAATAGATATTATTAAAGAAATGGTTATTAAAAAGGTAAAAAGTCTTTAATTATTTAATTAATAAAAATGGTTATTTAATTTTAAGAACTAATTAATATTAAGAAGCTGAAGAGTCATGACCTGTCACAATAATCAAAAAGTCATCAGGTTGATTTAATTAAATCATGACTTTTCACAGTAATAAAAAAGTCACTAGCTTGAATGTAATTAATAAAATGGAGGTGAACAGTCGTGCCTTTTTTCCTAACACATTCAAATCCAATCCTCTATAAATAGGTCCCTCCTTACTCGTTCATTCTACTACACTTTATTTATTTCTTGAATCTTGTCTTTTATATTACATCTTCAACTGCTTCTCTTCAAAGACCAAATTCCTTTCCCTGACTCAAGTAAGTTTTTTGGTGTAAACCTACCCAGTTTGTAGTATACATCGTATTATATTCGGAGTCTTTTCTTTACTTTTGGGTTTATGTTTTTTGTCAATTCATGTGTCTTTTAGATATAGATGATCCTATTTGGGACATTTCTATTCTGCGTGACACCCTATGGGAACTTTAGAGGCAGGTTAATGACCTACAATAGGAGTTGGCTCCGTGAGAGCAAGGATGCTCCAAGAGATTCATAGGCTGAGGATGCCCCTGCTGCTGTCGGATGACATTTGGTCATCTAAAAATAGTAATATTAATAAAGATGATAATAATAATTAATTTATATTTTTTCTTTTAGCATATGCATTTTTTAATCTATATTCGATCTACCTACCTAATATATTTTGTTTTTGTTTAATGAAAGAATTTATGTTTATTCGACTTTGACTTTTTAATTCTTATTTAATTTCCATTCTGTCTATTTCTTCTTCTCAATATGTTGACGGTTGGAAGTAGGGATTGAGCGTTTGGCACAATTTTTCATCTAGTAGCAATAACAAAAATTTTGAGTTCTTTTAACATATGGACCATCTGTTGAAACAGATTGGTCATCTGTTGGAACAACACAAACCAGTGGTAAGAAATGTATTGTGTTACTTCAACAAATTATATTCCAGTTTGGTGAACCGTATTATGTTCTTCCAGCAAATGTCCATCTGTTGTAACAGATGTATAGTTTGCTTAAAATAATTTTGTGGTCTGTTGCATTTAGTTTCTTTTTTTTACCCCTTTTAGTGATGCACAAGTTAAAAAAAAAGATATTTTATATAATAAATAATAACATTCACGTTCACAATAATGAGTTAAAAATATCAAAGTCCATAACAAATAACAACACAAGTTTTGCTATTACAACGATCATGGTGGATTACGATCTGAGCATGTAGTTCTTTTATGGCCATCATTCTTACATACAAAGCACTTGTTTTTACCGATGGGAATGATTCTCTGACACCACTCCTCCTCTTATATCGCTTTTTTTCCAGTTTGATAGAGTTTGGGTCAATACATGGAGGAGGTATTAATCTCCCCAAAAGTTCTACTGGAATAATTCAAGATTCTTCGGGAGGCACGAAAGTAATATTTTTACTATATGCCATTATATATCCTTCCACCGAATAATATGGGGATGAGCACTCATATATTTTAGTTCTATATTGTGAACTGTATTGGGCTCGAAGCACTGCCATAGCATGTGGACAGGTTATTTTATCCAAGTCAAAAACTCTACGCGTATAAGATTTTGTTTGAAGATTGACCGTGGCAACATCACCATGACCATCGATACTGAACTTGTAATCTGCTATTTGATGACCAAATAACCTATTTCCTAAACTGATGTTCATTGATGTTTTTTTCCGCTTCTAGAACAAATTTGGTTCCTTTGTTCGCGAACTGCACACGCCTTTCGTGATATAATTTGCCATACTTCTTGTTTATTTTATCAAATAGCACCACGATGAAAAATTCTCTTTCAGCGCCAAATAATGAATTCACTGATTCACTTATGTTTGACATCATAATATTATACCTATACAAAAGAATCACTTAGTACGACATCATACTAAACTTGTAACTCAAACAAGATATAAAGTCATAACAATGTACCTATTTTTCGGACAAAATATCCAGCTCAATCTCTCAAAATGACACGTATGATATATTCTGCTGCCTTGGGATGTATATCCATTATTTGATTGAAATGGTCAAAAAACTCATTTCTATTATATGCTTTAGCTACTCTATAAAAAAGGGTCACAACCTTTTCATTGTGGAAATTATTTAGAATATTATCTCCAAAATGCCTCATACAACAACCAAAGTGAGATGAAGTGTAGAAAATTAAACCCATCTTTGAGATACTTGAATGCCTATATGAAATTAAACACAACTCCTCAGTATCTTCAACACAGCTTCACATTTGTTTAAAAAAATATTCATACAAGGCATCACATTCTTTGTCCACTACACAAAAAGCGACAGGAAGGATGTGCCTCTCCGTATCCTATGACACTGCCACTATCAAAACTCCATTATACTTGCTCCTCAAGAAGGTCCCATAGGCCTATGACTTTTCTCAAATGTTTAAAAATAAGAATCCAAGCACCATAGGATATAAAAAAGTACTTTTACCTTCCATTTTTATCAACATACAGTGCTGTCTTACTTTCAAAATTTGTGGACCCAACCATGTAAAGGTAGGCATCAAGCGATGCATACCCGTGCTCGTCTGTCCCCCTAACCAAGTCCTTAGCAATATCCATGGCCATATAAATATTTTAATAATTGACCGTAACACCCAATTCTGTAAGGAGTTGATTGACCATATCCCTTGTAGAAGGACCTTTGCCATTGGGGAATCTATTTTGGAAATATTGATCGAGGACCTCTCCGTGGCATAAGGATTTAGGCCCATAATATGCTTCGAACCACATGTGTTATACTTTTGATAAATATTAATGACAAATCTTTCAGATATTTAGTATTTCACAGCCCTCAACCACCACTTACAGGTCGGATTGGCACATCTGAAGGAAAAGACTTTACTCGAATTAATCACCTTCTTTACTCTGAAATATTTTTTCAAGTAAGCAATAAACAAAGAGGTAGATAATTCTTTATTATCTTTGAATAACATTCCCTTATAAAAACCAGTCTCTTCATCTTGATAATTGCCCAACTGTGTTGATTGAGAAGAACTACCCATCATATTACTCTCAACAACTAGCATAGGTGTTTGATCATTATTTGTAATATTCATGTCCAGATCATCCAGCTTATCATCAAAGATGTCTTGTTGTTCTTCTTCTTCTATATTCTGGTTCTCATTCTCTCTCGATTTTTCAACCATGTACACTCTTAACACCGACCTAGCTGAATCACTAAGATAAGCATGCAACCGAACCTGATCGATTATCTTGAAAGGTAGTACCCTCTGATTTTCAAAGGAGTTGTGTATGTAGCTGATGACAAGTTCTTTTGGTTGACAATTCAGTCGACAATAGCTAATGATTATGTTCATAAAATCATCATACGAAACATCACTTTAGACTATCATAGTTATCATCTCTAGCATTTCACCCTCCTTCCAATTCCATACATATTGATTGCTCTTCTCGATCTATTCTCTATGACAATCCACCCCTATTGTTATTTATCCCCCCATTAGTGGTACCTAAATAAAAACATTTGTTAAAAAAAGTTAATAATGACGTCATAATAAAATTAATAACGATTTTATAGTATCGCAACATGAACCCTAATAGATGAGTAATATGTTGCAAAAGGTGAATAATACGTTGCAACAGGTGAGTTATATGTTGCAACAGATGATTCACCTATAAGTAATTCATGTTACAGTTCAATAGAACCTGAAACTGATTCCAACATATGAGTCATCTATTGGAACAATTGAGTCACATGTTACAACAGGTTTAACAACTGTTGCAATAGATAAATCACCTATTGGGATGTACTGTAGAACCTTTGAAGTTGATTATAGCAGATGAGTGACATGTTGCAAAAGATAAATAACTTGTTACAATAGATTAGTTACCTATTGCAATAGATGACTCATTTGTTGGAATCGAGTTCAGGTTCTATTGCAATAGGTGAATAATCTGTGTCAACGGATGACTCCTCTATTGCAATAGATAAATCATCTGTTGTACCAGATGACCCATTTATTCGATTCATATTACAGCACTATAGAACCATAAATATAAATCCAATATATGAGTTTTTCGTTGTGATAGATAACTCATCTATCGCAATAGATGAGTCATCTATTGAAATAGATAAATCTTTTGTTGGGTTCATGTTTATGGCTCTATCCAGTGTTTTAAAAACAGTAGTAGTAGTATACCTAGATGGGAAATTCAACTAAAAATCATAATTTTACTTACCAACAGAGCCTATAAAGTAATACCAAAGTGATGTACGAAACTAAATTTGACCTAAAAAATCAGTCAAGTAGCAGCAGTAGTGGTAACAACAACAGCAATGATAAACAAAAAGAAAATGATGATGATGATAATAAAGAAGAAGATGATGATAATGAAACACAAGATGATGAATAAAGTAGTAAAAATAATGAACAATGAAAATGGTGAAGAGAGAAAAAACAATAATAATGAGAAGAGAGAGAAATTACGTGTTTTTATTCCCTCCATTTCTAGTTATATTAGGTCAATATTTGGATCAAAGTGTAAATTAAAAAACTTGTGGCCTATTCTCAAACTTTTTCAACTTTCTTAATCACTAATAAAGTAATTATCACTTACACTCAATTATTAAAACTTGAGTCACCTACACCTCATTTGTAAACTTGTTTGTCACCTTTAGCTAAATTGCCCAAGTATCTATCTATTTATATTATATAGTAGAAGACGAAACATCATAATTAGCTAAGTGCCAAGCTATTGAGAAGGCATATGACATTTTTTAAAGAAAATGCTAAATATTATTTTAATAAAAAAATTGAATTAACATATTAAAAATACTTGAATTTGAAAATACAGTATCCTTTATTAAAGAAAAGATCTCCATTAGCTTAAAAATAGAAACTCATGGTTGAAGAGTTTAAATAGACTTTTACCCTTTTCTAAATTTATCTCTTTTAACATTTGAAAGTTATAAAACATATCTAAATGTTATTTATTTAAATATTAAATAAAAGATAAAAATATAATATAATGATAATACTAATAATCTATACTATATTAAAAGTGTGAAGGGTCTTAGAAATATCGTTTGAACTTTTTGCTCTTCACTAAAAGTCTCAGCTTTAGACAAAATCGTTTTTTCACTATTTTTCTAATATTTAAGAGTTAGAAATTAATTAAATATTTATACTAAAATTTTTATTATTAAAAGTCATTAAAATTAATGACAATTAATACTTTTTTTCATTAGTTTAAAAAATAAATATGAATGCGTTATAATAAGAAAAATATAAGAAGTATCAAATTTTAGAAGTTTTAAGTAAGTAATTAAAGAGTTTCTAAAAATTTAACTTTAAAAATAAGAAAAGATTTTAAATATAGGAAAAACATAATCGTATTATAAATATGGTTCAAATCGATGGGTCTCATCTAGCAGCAATAAAAAGAGGTATTGCATGACATACACAAAAGTAACGATTCATTAACCACTTGAAACTTATGGTGGTAAAATATATATATATGCTTACAATAAAATATGTGTTATACTTATATTATTATATTAAAATATGAAGAATTTTTGAGAATTTATTTTAATTTTTTTTACTTCATCAAAAATCTTCATAATAGACAAAATCGTCTAATTTAAAATAATCAAAGGTTACACGTGTGAGGCACATGCGGTTAAACTAGTAATAAATAATAGTATAGAAGTAGTAGTAGCAGCAATATATAGTAGTAGCATTAGTGATAAGACGGACCAAAAAATAATAGTAGCGCAGTATGCGGTAGTAATAGAAATAGTGGTAGTAGTAATCTTAACAACAACAACAACAAAAAATACATGTCCCTTACCCCCAATTACCTCCGCTAATAAAAATAACTTTAAAATCTAAATTGAAAATCAGTTGTTTGGTTGGATGTGAGCATTTCTTTTTTATAGCATATCATCCGCTTTAATAGCAACTAAATGCTTTTTCTTTTCTTTTTTTTCTTTACTTCTATATTTATATTTATCCAATCAATATCCTGTCTTCTTATAACAAACTGCTATGATATTTGAATTTGAAGTTAAATGAAATTTGAGTAGGAATAGATTTCTAATTTCTTAACCTCTTTTATATAGACACACACCCTCCTACAATGTTATATAATATTAAACTTCCTTCTCCTTCTTTTGTTATTGGTCATTAGATTTATTCGTGAATTTATTTATTGCATTCTTCATATTCTTCTTTTTTTTAGAAATTTTACATTTTTACTTTTTTTTTTTATGCAGATGACTGATGGTGCTATTACAGGCTAATTTATTTTCACTATATCCAAGCTTGAATACAAGTAAATAATATTTTTCTGTTCATTTGATTTTTGATAAAAAATAAATTTAGTTATGTAAATAAAAATAAAAATCATCTTTAGTTGAGAAGTTAAGTTGCCTCTTTTAAAATACTAACTTTTGTTATTATTTTTATATAATTATTTTTAAAAAATAAATGCTCATATTATTTTGTGTGTTTCTATTTTATGGGATAATTTAATTATTTAATATGATGTTGAGAGATCTCTTACATATTTCAGGATTAACAACAAAATGTATTAAGTTCAAAACACCAAGCAAATCTGATATTATTCACAGTATTAAATTTCGGTAAGGGATAACGTATGATATATTATTTTTCATAAGTGTGAGACTGATTGGAATGATAGTCTATATTGCGAAGATGATGCATTATTTGCTAGCTCTTGATTAATTCATGCAAATTACAAATGACGATATCAGGTGTACATTTTTTCTTGAAAGTCATATTTGTTGATTTGATAGTACATATATAACTTAATTAGTCTTATTTACTTTTGAGAAACATATGATTATCTTATCTTTTATTGTTTTCAAGCACTTTTAGTTTAACCTATATACTACAGATACACATTGTTATTGTAAAAACCTTTTACATAATTATAACTTCTCTATAAAATAGGTTATTTACCACATCTTTTAAAACATTGAATAGAGGTGAATTAAAACACTTAAATTTGTTTGGTAGCCTCATGTGTAGCCTGTTCCCCAAGATTATGCATAAGAGTAGATAAAATGGAGTATAAACATGGCTACCAAAGAAATGCCTATATCATCTCCTAAACCCAACATTCTTTATTTTGCTTTGCACATACACCAGACAAGTTCTAGACATCAAAATGCAATAAGGAATACAACAAGAAACATTACTCATATATGGTAGATGCTCACATTAAGTAGGATCATTATAGATTCTAAACCAAGCAATATCACAAATTTAGAATTAATCCAACATCGCATAAGAGACAAATAAATGAGTCCAGAAGTCTCAAAAGTAGTCATTCAATACAATCAACATGCTTTCACATTCAAAATCACTTGCATCATGTAATCAAACATAGAAACTTACGAGAACATATCACTTATTCTTAATACCAAAATTAAAAAATTTACTTCTAAAAATAAAAAGAGATAAGTTCATAGGGCACCCTCTCAGAAAAGAACCAAAAATAAAAATCAAAGGGTGGGTGAAGTGTGCCCCTACTAGACTAACACCAATAAAGACTAACCAAACAAATAGAAAATCTTTTTGAAATTTTTTAAATTTACTCAAAAACTAGAAACAACTAAGAATTAAAATCCTATAGCAGCACTTCACGCTAAACCATGGGAAGATTCCCTACCCACCACTTAAAAGCACACTTTTCCCCAAAGTATAATTCAAGAGCAAGGATGGAAATACTTTGTGAGGTCTCTAGGCCTAGATAGTAGCATCTTAATCATCAATGAGGCTCGATGGACCCCACATTCAGTCTTTGTCATTCTCTTTATCTTAGGTTTTCGATATTCAAACTTCCTATTAAACTATGAAAAAATAAAATAAAAAACTAACGTGAAATTAAAAATCAAATATGAAAATAAAATACCTACCTTAACTTGGATTTCCTCCCAAGTTACGCTTGATTTAGTATTGCGGTATGAACAACATCACTACTTTTCATTCATATTTCTTTATCCTCTTTCTCCTACATAGAGTTCATCTTCTCAAACTTTTCTAACCTCTTGAGTATGCACTTTTAAGGTTTGCATCTTTTTCAACAATAGCTTTTTCAGGCTTTTCTATTGGATTCACCCTTTTAGACATAATTGGTGGCTTGGAAAGCTTCATGAGATGGTTCGAAGAGGTCCTTTATGGTGCGTACTCCACCACCCCACACTAATCCATTTACATAGCTATTTTCATACACAGATCCTTATATGGTGAACGTGGATTGAGTGGTTTGTATACTTTGATGACCATCTCTTCATCATCCACTCTCATTTTTAGAGTGCCCTCTCTCACATCAATCAGTGCTTATCCCATTACTAAGAATAGATGTCCCAATATAATTGGTACCTTATCATCTTCATCATAATCAAGAACAATAAATTCAACAAGAATAATAAACTTACCAACCTCAATGAGGATATCTTTAATGATTCTTTTGGGCTGTACTTTTGTTTTATCTGCCATTTGGAGCATCACATAACATGGCCTCGGCTTCCCTAAACTAAAAGTATTAAAAATGGATAGGGTCATAAACCTTATACTTGCCCTCAAGTCACTTAAGGAATTGACCATATCATTATCACCAATTTGTATGGGGAGGGTGAAACTCCATGGGTCCTTCAACTTCTTTAGAATCTCACTCATGACAACTAATTTGCACTCCTCAGTAAGTTCCACAGTCTTAATATCACTCAAATTTGTCTTATTGGTCAACACATCCTTCAAGAACTTGGAATACTTAGGCATACCCTGCAAAACATCTAACTATGTGAGGTTAATGTAAAGTTATTTGAATGTGTCACAAAACTTATTTAAACATGCATCCTTCTTAGCCTTTTTGAGATTTTTAGGGAATGGTGGTGGTGGTTTTTTATGCACATGATCGGATGGCTTTGTTTTTTAAGTACTTAAACTTCCCCAAATTCTTAGCATATTTAACTACAACTTGCTTCTCTTCTGCCTTCTTTAGGACTAACTCTGTTTGTACCTCCTAATTTTTCTTTGGAGATCTATTAATAATATCTCTTCCAATCCTCATGGTGATTTCCATAACCTGCTTTGGATTGTCTATATCACTAGGCAACCCTTATTGAGGTCTGGTACTCTGCGCCTGAGCTAGCTTTCCTAACTATGTCTCTATATTATTTTGAGAAAATTGTTCATTTTTAATCTCAGTAGCCATTTGTTCTTGATTGGCCAGGATTTTCTTCAACGTCTTTATTGGACTGAATGTTTTGCTGCTACTAAAACTACTGAGTCTGCACCTGATTATTACCTTATGAATAATTTAGTTGACTCTTCCACTTGTGATTATAGTCATTCCCATAGGTTCTCTTTTGTGCATTGCCCATAAAATTATAACACCTTAGATTTTTGCCTCTACAAAATTCTTAAGTTTGGAGCTCACTGCTTAGACTATGGCTCACCTAACGAGCTGTAAGGTCTCCTTATGGGTCGCAGGGCTCGAGTCATAGGGTAACCAGTAAGAGTTGCCCATGTTTCTGTTGTGACTACAACTAGAATCTCATGAGTTGTAATAACTCTTTATGAGCCTATGGTGTTTTCTATGGTCAAACCAGTATAGGTGCCCAATGGCACTGTTGTGGTTACGACTAAGACCCTATGAGTCGTAAGGTCCGTGTATGAGTCGTATAGTACAATAGTAGGGTCAACAGTTGGGATGCCTTGGGACACTGCTCAGACTACGAGTCTAAGTATGACTTGTAGTCAGTCGTTATGACTCATAAGGTGACCCGTAACGACTGGTGGCAAATCTTTAATGTTTTATCAAGGGTACTTTGGATATTTTCTCTACTGTGATCCACAACCATAAAAATCTTTTGGGACCCCATCATCATCCATAAGACATAATCAAACACACTCTTAAACTCTCTTAAATCCCTAAGTCAATAACAATCTAGGGTTTCTAGAAGTTGATCATTTAGAGCTTCTAAGTGGTAATTTCTCTCCATAATTATGATACTTTAAGTCATGTAACTCTCCCCTTAAACTTGTTTTACTTAAATCATATGCTTAAATGGTTATTCATGTGGATTTGAATATGGATTTTGAATTAGCTTGAGGGTTTTGGAAGGATTGTTTCTTGATTTGAATACCCATAGTTTTAGTAGAAGTGTTCATGTTTTATTTATGTATTTTGAAACTCATTGGGGTGCATGGGTGTTGTGAATGGGATGGGGGTCGAGGTATCCCCCCAAATTGATGTTTTGGTTTTTCAATTTGGTTTGGAAGTTGTGTTCCCTCAACCTACTTGCATAATTGGATTTAAAAATATGGTTAATCGCATGATTTGTCTTATTTTCCTAAACTATTGCATTGCATAAATGGTTAAATGGATAAAAAGGATTTTGAAGGCCTTGTTGGTTATGTTTTTTATTTTAAACTTGATTTAATTAACAAAGGGGGTCGTGGCATTCCCCCCAGTAGATGGAATTAGTATGATATAATTATAAGATTGCAAGCGTAATGGTATGACGATACCTGTGGTTGATGCCTTAATGGATAATTCCTTGGTTAAATGGATGAGTTATGTGAAACTTGTTTTAATTAGTCTTAAAGGGGGTTGTGTAGCTTATCGTGGAAGTGGAGGTCCTGGTGGGACAAATTTTGGAAACCACATTTGTCGGCATGGGGGTCTTTATGATCGTGTGCATAGCTCACACTTATATATATATATATATTGGATTTGTTAGGGTCGAGGTATTCCTTGGCTCATTCTTAGATTTTCCTGGTTCATGTGGCTAACACTCACTGGTACCTTTTCATCAAGAGGAGCTGAACCCATATAGCCTGTGGGTGCTCTTAGAAAAGTTAGAGCTACACAGTCCAAATTAATGATTTTAGATCTTATGTTAAACCTTATTCCCTATCCCAACATCTCTCTCTCTATATATATACACACACACATATTCACATATATATATATATATATACATATATATATACATGTATGCATGTTTGTATGTATGTAACCCTAAGTTACATGCTAGTTCTCACCCTGCTAATCATCTCCGAACATTGAATGCCTATGCAGTGAAGGGAACAGAGACACTTCTACTTTTCCTTCGTAGTTATTACGTGATTCCTAGATCGATCGTGAACCAACTTGAAGTAGTGAGCTTTTATACTTCAGAAGACCCTCATTTTATGTTCTTGTTTTATTTCTTTTTGGACTACTTTTGGCTATGGTCGGGGGCATGTCTTTACTTAGGTTGTTCCTGGATTTGAGAGTCTTTGTGGATTACTGTGGATTGGGATGGATGTTAAAGTTCTTGGATTTTTTGATGAGTTAGTTGAGTTGCATACGTTGTTATATATTCAAAATTTATCCACTACTAGTTGTATTGTGTTTTGATTGTCTAGGGTATAGGGGGTGGTATGCTCTTTTCAATAGACTTGAGATACCCATCACATCCAGGACACAGTTTAGGTTGTGAAAAAATTTACCGACTTGAGATTTGCTCCACATAAGTTTGCAGAGTGACCTTATGCCACAAATCTCACATGAAGATGGGGCTAGTTGGATTGCATTTACCTGAGCCTAAGGTTGGATTACACTCAACTTACTAAACTGTGTCATCATTTGACTTTGTAAGGTTGACAGTTGAGCAACCAAAGCTATGATGCTATTTACCTCAATTGTACCTGCATGTTTCTTTACTGCACTTTTGGAGATATCATCATGCTAATCAGAATTACCTTATGGAATTTAATTTCGTAAAGTATACAGCTCATCAAATATTTTCTCCAATGCTTGACCACCTACAACTAAATTTAACAAAATCTTTATGTTATGTTCAAGAGCCTCAACAAAAATATAAGCTAATACCTCATTGATCTGTTAGGGATGTGGAAAGTCTCTGAGAAGAGATTTAAATCTCTCCAAGCCATGATAAAAGTTCTTATTGGCTTTTGCTTAAAGCTCACAATTTTCCTACATAACCTTTCAGTCTTTTTGAATAAGAAGAATCGAACGAGGAATTTCTTCTCCAGATCGTCCTATGTAGTAATGGAGCTTTAAGGTTCTTTCTTCAACAGTTTCTTTTCTTCCCTAAAAGTGATAAGGGAAAGAGAGTAAGCCTCACGTAGTCAGTGGAGACTCCCGTGGGAATGAAGATGTTTCTGATCTCCAAGAAATTCTGCAAATAGATAAATGGATTCTTATATGACAAGCTTGTGAATTTCCCTTTGTTGTGCAATAGTTGCACCATATTCTATTTAAGCCCAAATCTACCTCCAGGTTTTGGTCTGTTGATGGCAGAGGTAACATTGGTTGCGAGTGGGATTTCCACTTTGCGTACTGTCTTGTGGGCTGGTGGATCTTCATCCATTGGTGTAGGAATAACTTTCTCTTGTTAAATCTATGGTATCGATGGAGAAGGACTACTTCTTTCCTCAGCTGATGTAAACTCGCTCAGGTTTAGGATATGGGTCAATCAAATCCTTTTCCCTTGCCTTCTTACTTAAGTTTCAAACCTGTACCAGCAAATTCAGAAGCTAAGATCAAGTTGTTATCATTTAAGAAACCAAAATAGCAAAACTAAAACTAAGATAGTTGCCAATTTTTAAGTCCCTGGCAACGGCGGAAAAAACTTGTTGCGTCCTAGCACATACGTAAGTTACATGGTTACCCGAGTAGTAAAGTAGCCTTCAAAATCAAAGTATCGATCCGACAGGGACTTGTTCTTAGCAATGATATAATTCTAGTAATGCTAAGAAGATTAAACAAGTGCAAAAGTAATCTATAATGTTTTAGAATTGAAAACTAAAAGCAATCATTAACAATTCGATAATATAATGTGCTTGAACAATAATAAGGAGAAACCTAGGGCTAAGGCATTGTAAACAATTCTACTTAGCCATATAATCTTTTCAGTTTAGTTAATTATCTTGTTTGTTGATTCATGCGGTTGATATCATGACTATGGTCTTTCGAGCCTCTAGTCATCTATCTAACTTAGCCTCACAACTACATCGTTGAGCAAGGATGTGAGTACTAAGTTAAAAGCCTTTTTATTTCATCCCGTATAGGAACCAAATAGGGATAAGTAGGAATATTCCTATCCCAAACATAAATTTTAACTTCAATCCTTTGAACGATTAAGATTCTACTCCATATATCTCACGTTAATCTATTGCTCCTCTTTATGGGCTCACAATAGAAATATAAGTTTATCCTAAGGATTATGAATTTGTAGAATAGTAAATACAAGAATATATGAACAACAAATAATAATAATCAACATAAACAAACTCAATATAGGCTCAAGTATTCATGTTCTTAGCCTCTACCCTAGAAGAGGGTGTTTATCCACTTATGGAATTAGAATAAATCATAGTTAATGAATTCATTCATAAAATCCAAAAGTAACTAAATAAAATGATTAAAACCCTAAGAGATGCCTCCTAAAGTGTATTACAATCCCCAAAGGTTATCCAAGTTATAACGTAGGAGTTTCCTATTTATAGTTGGAAGAAATTGCTCGATTTGAAACCAAGGGTGTGTCACGCTTTTGCATTTGCATGATAAGGGTGTGGCATGCCATTATCGAGCATGCTTACTAGAAATTGCATATTATGGTTTGTCTAAGGGTGTGGCACTCCCTTAACACAAAGATATAAGGGAGTGGCATGCCCTTGTGCTCAGATTTTCCAGATTTCATCCAAGTAAGCTTCATCCATTTGGCGTTGAGTTCCTCACATCGTGGGATCTTTTCCATCATCCTCAAACCTTGTTTTTCTCCCAGATATCAACTTTAACATATCACAAGGCATCCTATTTCACTAATCTATAAATTAATGCTTAAACACAATAGAATCCAATAAAACAAACTAGACCAAAAATCCATAAATTAATGCTTAAACACAATAGAATCCAATAAAACAAACTAGACCAACACACAGCCTATGCTCGTAACACTAGTTTTCTCCTTTAAACTCCAAATGTTGGTTTTCTTTCCCAACTTATTTTGAACACAACATAAATATTATAAGAAAGAACTTTAAAACTTAGATTCTTACTTATATGAATATCAACACATTATGAACATAAGAAGTCCTCAAAACTAGGCTAAATACATTAGATTAAGACACTTAGGTACATAAATCAACCTAAGATCACTTATCAACAACCCCCCCCCCCCCCCACAAATTTTAGTTTGAAATCGTGACTAAAAGGTGTTTTGATGATATAGTCAATGGAAACTAATGGAAACAAGAGTTTAAAGCTTATTTGAGCACAAATGGTGAGGAAAACCCTCAAAATCACCTGAACCTTAATAGTCTAAAAAGGGTGGAAATCATGAAAATTTGAGTATTTATAATGTTTTGTGAATGTAACTCGTGATTGAAGATGCCACCTCATGATCGTGAAGGTCAATATTGACCGGCCATTAAATTGGTCATCATGATCATGAGAGGAGGGTCTCGACACCGTGATGGTCAAGTCAAGTCGATCCACTAATTAACCTGTGATTATGGTACCACCATTGTTCAATCACGATGAAGGCTAACATCGAGTCCTACAATCGTGGTACATGTCTACACGATCACGATGAAGGCTAACATCGAGTCCTACAATCATGATACATGTCTACACGATCACGATGAAGGGACTAATGCAACAACAATTGAGATTTTAGAGAAATTATCTCGATTAATCTCTCGTGATTTATTTGCAACCCTACAGAAGTAAACCAAATATGCTACTAGGCTATTTTTAACATTCCAGACTCAATGGTTATGTCAGATTTTGTATAAGAAATTGTTTATAATAAATTAGCCCATGGGGTCCTGTTTAGGCATTTTTACCAGTTTTTAAAATAAAGGATCAAAATGCAAAATAAAGGCTCCAATCCTGAACTACCTACTCTACTAACTTAAAATCAACATCTCATATCTAATGGAATTTTCCAAATTACTACCTGATGCTTGAATCTTAAAGTGTTGACTAAAGTTAAACTAATGGCTTTAGAAGCCTCTAAGAGTCTCACACTCTTCAAAGTCATTTATGAATGCATCAGAGACTGTGTCAAACATCTCTACACCTCTGTTAAGCATCTCTACACCTCAAAATCAGCATGTAACAACTAAGGAAAAGGGAAAATGGTCAAAATATATCGAAAGAAAATTCACATAATAGGTTGTTATACGTATGTAGTATGCTTAACATTGTTGAGAACTAATCTCAAATCATTATTACTTTCCAAAAAAACGGTATCAATATCATGTACTTTAACTTCATCATTATTTTTCATTTTCAACATCCTAAAATTACTTTGTGTAGAAGATGAAAATAATTCCTTCTTTGGCGTGAAATAAGAAGTAGCAACAGAATTCACAAACCAGCTAGACTCATCACAAACAAGATTAATAACATTTTCATAGCAAGCAACAAGATGATCAATTAAGCAACAACGACAACAAGATTTTTGTCTTTCTTTATTTTATCATCTCATATCTCACTTATGCTTGTGACAGGATTTCATGATATGTCCATTCTTGTGACAATAGTCATATGTAACATTCTTGAATCTAGACTTTGACTTGCTTTTACTTTTATCTTTATCATTCTTCTCTTTGGACTTTTTTCTTCCCCTATCTTCAGTAACCAAAACATTGGAGTGTGAAGTTAAAGAAGATGAGACTTGAGATCTTCTTCTCATGTCTTTATTTAAGACACCAATTGTAGCATATTTTGTAGTTACAACACCACTGAGAGAAAAATTAGTCACACAAAACTCAAAGAGTTTCTCAAGAGTTTGATAGAGTATTAAGATGTCAATGTCCCTAAATTTCTTTATCAAACTTTATACCCATTTTGGACAGCTGATCAAGAATACCCTAAAAATTATTTAAATAATCAGAAATAGGACTACCCAATTTGTAATTGATATTCATCCATTGTCTCAGCAGGAACAACTTGTTATTGCTAATCTTTGAAGCATAAAGTGTCTCGAGCTTGTCCCACAAGCTTCAGGCAAGTGTCTCATTCACACTATAGTTTCTAACATTATCTTTAACTCATTTTCTGATATAGCAACAAATCAGAGGTACTCAAATTTCCAATCATCATCTGTTATAGACTAAGGTTTATTAGAAGTAAATATAGGTAAATGCATTTTCTTGACAAACAAGAGACCAGTCATCTCGTCTTTTCATGTATGATAGTTACTATCAATCAAGTACATCATATTGATCATATTTACCTCCATCATTCAAATCGATTATCAATAACAACGAACGCTCTGATACCACTTTGTTGGAATAGACCGGGGACTAACAAAGTGCATTATAGAATAGCAGTGGAAGAATACTCAAGTTTAAAATTTTCTTTTCAATTTGAACTAAGAGAAGAAAAACAATCATAAGCACTAAGATTATATGACATCAAGTATATCAACCAAAATACATATGTAAGGATAAAATAAAATAAGCACATGAGACACTAAGATTTATGTGAAAAACTCTTCAGTGCGAAGAGTAAAAAATTACGGGATCAAAACCTCCACTGTAATCAACAAGAGTTAAAATAATATCCTGTAAAATGACCACCAAAGAAGTATCAAATAACGAACAATAGTATACAAAGCACAACACCAATAAAACTAGAAAACTAAAGGAGCAAAAACACCAAAAAAGCAGCTACTATTTATATATGAAAAACTAAAGCTACAAGACACCAAATTCAACTTTATTAGTTCCTAATCAAATATTGATATGATAGAAACAAGTTTCCAACAATCGGCTCAATCGAATAAGAAACAAAGCAGGAATCACAATTTAAAGTTGGCTGCTAGGGCCAAAATTTTGGGCAAAAATCTGCACATCTTTTTTTTCTATATTGTTGTTGAAACTCTCTTTGTGGATGTGAAAAATAATACACGAAGAATACGTATATCTGCCCCATAGTAATGGACCTATGAAAAAAATATGGGTTGGTACAAATTAGACCTTATTTATTCACATAGAAAGATAAAAGAACCCAAAACTCAACAAGAATTATCTTTATTTAATTTTTTCACTATTTTAATCTTTCCCCACATTTATTAGAGTAAAAATATAAGTAAAAGAAATAATTAATTTCATTTAATTTTCTAAAATAATCCGTGAAAGTACTAATTACGTAAGCAATGAACAATTGTTGTCTACCAAGACTGTATTATCAAAGATGTGTTTTCAATTATTTTTGAAAGTTGGGTTGGCTATCTATTTGCAACAAAATTTCATTTATGAAAAATAAATCTACCACTAATAAAATATGAAAAAAAAAGAATCCTTTATTAATAAATAATATGTGTCCAAATTTGTTCTTTTCTTGATTTTTCTCTCTAGATTTTTTTCATAATTCAAGGGTTGTTGGTAGCGGATTTCTCGAACATAGGAAGATTTGAATTTGACCTCCCTGAAGGAAGCTTTTTGTAGATCTTCTTGAAGTATTTGATTATCAAGAAGTGAGAGTTTTGATCTCTGTTTGTGAATATTCCATGAGTTTATGAAATTTTTGAGATATTTTTCGAGATGTCTCTTAAAAGAAGTATGTTACCCTTTAAATAGGCACGATTTAGGATTTTCGATAGCGTAAACTTCAAGATAGACTTAGGTAAAGTAGCATCCAAGAACTCTAACTGAAAATAGATTCTTTTTATAGAGTCCACAAAATTTTGATGTCTACAAATACCCCCTATTTCAAGGCTTGTCTAAGTGTAAACTTAATGAAAAAACTCAAAGACGAATCTTGAAATACCAATGGAGCTTCTATCTTTACGATCTTGCGGCTATAGTTTTGCAGATCTGATTTATGAGAAAAGAGACGAAGGGAAGATTTGGTCCCGCTGTGCAGGTGGATATTTGTAGACAATAAAACTTAAGTTGAAAAGATAATAATCGATCTAAGAAAAATATTGCAACAATCGTATTATTGATTTCATTCAATATGTAAGTGTTACAATCTCTGTGAATCCTCTGATTCGCCTTTTTCAAATATAAGTTCAATGACTTCGATCTTGATCTTGAATGTTGCTAAACTTAATCGATTCGATTTGTGAATTTGATGAAGTTGATCTTAACTTGTACTTGAATTCAAGGGCCTTTGAACTTGTTCTTGGATCTTATGGTCTTGATCTTAAATCTTAATTAATTGAATCTTGATTTGTGGATTTGATGAACTTGATCTCGATTTGTACTTGAATTCAAGGTCTTTTGAGATTGTTCTTGAATCTTGTGGTCTTGATCTTGAATATTGATGAACTAAATCATGAGTACTTGAATTTATAGAGAAATCTGCGGCGTTTGATCCATGAGCTCTTTCTTGCTTCTTGTTAGAATTGTTTCTCCCTTTTATGAATTATGAGTGTCTTATAAACTCTTTTCGGCCAATCAGATTTTAAAGTTAGATGAAAATTCTAAGGAATTAACCGCATTTATGGTATCACAAGAATTTTATGAATGGAACATATTACCATTTGAATATAAAAATGCACCAGGTAGATACCAACACTTTATGGATAGTTATTTTAAACAATTACCTAATTGTATAGTATACATAGATGATATACTACTATATACAAAAACTAAAGAGGAACATTTAAAATTATTAGAACAATTTACAGATATAATAGAAAAATCGGGAATAAATTTAAGTGAAAAGAAAGCCGAAATTATGAAAAATCAGATAGAGTTTTTAGGAATACAAATAAATAAAAGTGGAGTAAAAATGCAACAACATATAGTACAAAATATAATAAATTCAAAAGAAGAATTAGATACAAAAAAGAAATTACAATCATTTTTAGGATTAGTAAACCAAGTAAGAGAATATATACCAAAATTAGCAGAAAATATAATTCCCAGGTACGTTTAATGAAACAGGAATAAAATAGGAAATAAATAGAAAAGAATTATGTTTATTATATAAATGTTTATTAGAATTTGAGCCATATATTGTATATAACAAATTTATTGTACGAACAGATAATACACAGGTACGTTGGTGGTTAACAAAGAAAATACAAAATTCAGTTACAACGAAAGAGATTCGAAGACTAGGATTGAATATATTAAATTTTACATTTACAATTGAAGTAATTAGTACTAACAAAAATGTTACCACTGATTACATATCAAGACAAAGCTACATAGACTGATATAATAGGAGATGATGCTTTAGAAAAAATACTTAAAACCCTAACTACACTTTCAATGAAAGTGGACAGTATGGGTAATGAAATAGAAAAGCTAAAGACTAATGAAGTTAAAGTGAAGTCTAAAACTATGAATCAGCTAACTCAGTAGTGTGCAGAGCTATGTCGATCGGAAGACAATAAAATTCCAGAGCTAAAGGAAGACGTTGGGACACTCCATAAAACCTATAACATTTATCAATCTACAATTGCAGGTACAAGTAAAGGAGTTAGTGGACAGAAATATCAGAACATGAACATGAATAAGATATTTGAAAAACCATTTATACCAAAAACACAAAAAGACCCCTTGTACATACCCCCACAAATTACCACATATTGAGAAAGTTTGAACCAAGATAAAAAATCCTATAACCATATAACCCGAGCATATATAGAAAATATCCACAAAATACAAACTCATCTAAACCTTAACCCCAGAGCTACAAATATCAAAGAACCAAACACAAACTACATAACCCAAAGATTGCAAGGTCACAACAAGTTAATCGCATTCCCAAAAACCAACCCAAGCTTAATTAAAACTTGTTTCAGTTATGGATTATTAAATACTGTATATACCCAAGATGGAGATGAACTATCAGCTATACCAGAATTACATAGAGCATTCTCCATTTATAAAAGAATAACCAAAGGGAATTTATTTTTTATAAAGTTTTATACTACACCAGCAGAGATATTATATGACGAGGTCAAACCAGTTATACAAATTGTAAAAATAGGATTAACCAGAGATATAATTATACTGAAAGATATTGTTTAGCAGCCAGAGATACCTAAAATTGAGATACCTAATTTTTATGCAAATAAATGACTTATTGGAATATCTATAATTGCTCAAGAATTATCAAATAATTATATCAACGAAAACCATATATGGAGCTATTATTCAAGAGATCATCAAATGATTTATTCAAATTCAATAGAACTATGACAAACAGTTATGAAAGATGCTAGACAATGGATTCTGACATTACTCAACCCAGAGAAAAAACCAACTGCAAGAGCAATTAGGAAAGGATTTATTTTAGAAGAATTACTAACAAGATATTGCAAGATAATTGGACACAAATATCCAGACCATCAATGTTCGAGATGTAATGGAGAAGATAATATTATCCCAGAAGTTCAACTAGAATAGAAGGAGATAAGGGCAACAGCAAGAAGATACACGATAAAAGATAAGAAGATGGAGAAATAATAGAAAAATAAGAAGACAAAAACATTAAAGTGAAGAAAGTGACATATGGAAGAAAAAATAGCTTTTCTTGACTTATTTACGTAAGTCAGGCCATTATGTAAAACATTGTATAGTAAGCCATTATTGGTCTTAACTTTTTAGGACCTATTGTATAGGTATAGGTTTTTTGACTTTTTAGCATTATTAGTTCTTGTCAATAGGAAAAGTAAATTATTACTTTATGATACATGTAAAGTAGAAAACAATTTACGCATTTTCTTTTAGGCTATAAATATGTAAGCCATTCGGCAAGTTAAAGGAAAGACTTTCATGTGTTGAAAGCAAGCCTTCTCTCTTGTACACAAATAACTTTTGGATATTTAATAAAAAATAGATATATTTCTAAGGAAAAGCTATGGATGAACAAAGCCTAGAATTATCAAACCTACCAGATCAGGTATATTTATTTACAATTATGAATAGCTAAATTCATAAATTTTTGACAGTCATGATATGATAAAATAAGTACATGTTAGTTACTTTATAGTAGAATTATTCGAAGAATAGCATGTTAAGAAGTTTATTAGCAAAGTGGAAAAGAAGAAAAATTCCTAAGAACTATGTCATCCTAAAGGAGGCAAGAAAGTCGTGATAGGGGAGTAGCTAGAGTAGAGGCACTGTTTAAGGGAAAAGTATCTAGATTACCATGCTAATAATAGCCGTAAAACATGTTATTTAAGAATAATCTAGTATATAGTAATCTAAAATGATCATATTTTGTTAAGTGTATGATTGAAGGGAATATTTTGAAAAAAGCATCATATGAAAAATGAATACTTATTTATCTGACGAAATGGTAGATAAATTTAAAATACTTATTTTGTATGTACTTAAGGATATAGAAAATATAGATATAAGAAAAATCATATTGAAAAAAATATTTGATAAATATTTTATGACTAGAATAATTTATATACCATACTTACCTACCTACTCTTAAAAATATCTACATGTCAAACCTACACATCAACCATGATAAATTACGTATATTTAGAATATTGGAAAATGGATATGAAAAATATACAATTAATAGAAAGACTAATGAAAACAAATCTAGAAAAATATATGAGACCTAAAGATACAAAATATATAGAATTCCTTAATGAAAATATACAAGAATTATTAAGATTAAAACTAACATCCAGTAAATATGTGACGCCCCGTAAAAATTTTCCGTTAAGATCTCGGACGAAAATGTGTTGAATTCTATTCTTTATCGTGATTAATAATTTTTCTGTGTGGAATTTCTGGATATGTGACCCCTCATCGCGTAGACCATCGAATAAGATTTCCAAATATATGTGGATCATCCAAAATGGACACTTGAGCGATAAGTTATGATCATTCCGATCTAATCGTGAATAGTGGTAAACAGTAAATGTGCAGGAAAAAAATACTGAGGTCAGGCGAATTTTAGGGTCAACTTCAAATGATCATAACTCCTTGTACATAATGATCTGGGTAAGCTACTATATATCAACAGAAAGCTATGAAAGTCCTCTTTCCAATGAAATTAATTTCATCCAATTTAGCCATCGGAGCAAAATATTATGGTTGATCTACTTTAGCCTATCAAAATAGTCCACCAAAGGACAGATTTGACATTATTTGATTTAAGGGTATTTTGGACATTCCCACTCCAATCCATCCGGGTAAACCATGCATTAAGAGCATTCAATATCTTATTTTTCTCCAAAATTTCCTGAGGCTCAAACTCCAACCCTGCTACTCCAAATTTTATCCTTCTATGTCTCTTGATTGAACCGTAGAAATTTTAAATTAATTTGGGATTTGAGTTGATCATGTTAAGGGCTTCGAGAAGCACCCTTTATTTTCGTGAATAAAGTTTCAGAGTCGGAAGTTCATATTCATCTGCCATTTTTAAGTATGTGGAGCTTTGAACAAGATTATTCTTTCGATCTTGTGCCCAATATTTTCGTTGAATTACATTGACATGAGATTTTACATGTTTTACCATGAATTGAAAATATGGTTTTATATCTTATATTATTGTCCATGAGCTATGAGATTATGTCATCCGATATGTGTATGATGTTGAGATGGAATTATGTCCAAAAAGTATTTGATTATGAGAGTATGATGATTTAATTTGTTAAGCCTTCATTTATACTATCATTCCACTATTTCCTTATTATGAATTTATAATTGATATTGAAAATTCTATATCCCTGCTAAGGGTTGATGTCTCAAGTACCTTTAACTGAGAGTTGGATGGCAAATTGAGAAATGTTTATATTGAAGTTACAATGAGTCTTGGTATTTTTTGGATGGTTTTGATGAGTTAAATTGTTAAAAATATTATGTATTGAGTCTTCATATCCTTGTTCAAATGTCAAGTCGGTTATGATTAAATGCATTGATACCTTGTTGATGTTGAGGAAGATTAAAATATTTTGAGCTAAAATGTGTTGAGTCAGGAATCCACAAATTGATATGATTTGATAAATGAGAGAGATTTGATTTGGTATTTATGATAGATCCTTGTGATGTTGTGGTGGATTTTCTAACGCATTTTGAGCTTGTTAGGGAGTAGTACTTAGTTCTGAGAGGGAAATTTGGTATTTCCCCAAAACTATGTGCCACCGTAGGGTTGTTTAATGATGATATTATTGGCCAGAGAGTCCGATTTTAATTATTGCAGTTTTAAGGTCGTACTCCCTAGCAAAGAGTATGAACCTCCCACCAACGGGGGTTTCAAAAGTTGGGATTCCACATAGCTCACGTGGAGTTATCGGTTATAGGAAACTCTCCTGTCCATAAGAGTCATGTTTATTGAAATACTGAGTCACTCCGAGTTTTGATGTGGTAAATCAAGTTGTCTATGATGATCTATAATGATTTATGAGGTTTTTCTCCTATATTTCCTATCTAAGATGTTATGAGTTGTATGATTCAATGTCACTCAAGCCAGGGGTGTCATTATGGTCTGTATGTACGTTTTTATGAAATTTATGATATTATTTATATTTTGCATGCGATCCCACATACTCAATACGTATCTTGTGCTGACCCACATATTTCTCTATAGGCTACATTCTCACCATGATGTAGGTTCAGGTACTCAGCTGCAGCCGGCGACAGTGATATCCGAGTGCCATATCTACGTTCCTTCAGTGGTGAGTCCTCATGGTTCGAGGACCAAGTTGCTAGTTTTGGTGTTGTTGTTTTGTGATCTCTTTGGTCTGTTGAGTCAGTTGAGGATTTGTCCCAATGGCTCATTGATTTTGCTGTATAGAGGCTATGTCAGACTAGTGTATTATTGGGTTGGTTTATGTATAGACATTCCATATATGTACAGTCTAACGATATTCCGTGCCATGTACGATGTGATATAATATGTACTTATATATATATCCTTAGCGTAATGTGTATGTTGTTGTGTTGGAACCCAAGGGTAGTGTTTTGGCGTAAAGGGTTAGCTTGAGGCTATGTGTAGCCTTAGGCACCGTGTGGCATCTCGGGATGATATTTTAGGGCGTTAGAAACTTGGTATCCGAGCCTAAGGTTGTGAAGAGTCCTAGGGAGTCTGACAAGCCATGTTACGTAGAGTCTTGATCATCGGTGTGTAGCGCGTCACACCTATGATCAAAAGGCTGCGGGGCATTCTAGGAAAATTTATTTCTTTCTTTATACAAGAGTCTATCATGCTTACAACTGTTTTGTTCCACTGTTAATTCATGCGTTCTTATGACAGAAAATGCCTCCACGTCAAGCTTGTGGAAACAACAACCAACCTCAACCCGTTGATCCGTTACATGAGATGGTATCCCATGTCGAATTTTGGGCAGCTTTTCAGATGCTAGCCCAGGCAGTTACCGCCAATACTCAGGACAACGCTCTACTTCCACAGGAAATTAATTCAGCAGCAGCACGAATTCGTGACTTTATGCGGATGAATCCGCCAGAGTTTCATGGGTCGAGAGCAAGTGAGGACCCGCAGATGTATGTTGATAAAATGAAGAAAATTATATAGATTATGTATGTGACCGAGGAAGAAAGTGTGGAGCTGGCTTCTTATCGGTTAAAGGATGTTGCGTATGACTGGGTGCAGATGTGGAATAAGGGTAGAGAGGAAGATACCGCTCTGGTGACTTGGCAATTGTTCCAAGATGCTTTCTTGGATAGATTCTTTCCTCTTGAGTTACGAGAAGCTAAGATAGAGGAATTTATGAATTTGAGACAAGGCTCCATGTCGGTTAAGGAGTATTATCTTAAGTTTAATCAGCTATCGAAGTACACTCCCAATATAATGGTTGACTCGAGGACTAGTATGAGCAAGTTTCTAACTAGGGTGTCGAGTTATATAGTGAAAGAATATAGATCTTCTATGATCAACAGGGAGATTAATCTTCCTAGGTTAATGATTCACGCCCAACAGATTAAGTCAGACAAGATAAAGAAAAGAGAAAGAGTAAGAAGGATTAAGAGAGTCAGATCAGAGCAACTAGGATCTGGTCAGACTAGATTCTCCAGAGGAAGTCGCCCTCAGTTTCAGAGACATCCATTTATACCTGCGCCTTCCTTAGCTAGTGCTCTCATATATCGGGGCAGGTAGGAGCTCGGGAATAGGTTGGTACCTTCCAGGTCTCAGGATAATGTAAGCAACCGGCCTCATCCTTTTTCGTGTGCTAAGTATGGTAAAGACCATTTTGGGGAGTGTTATATGGGGTAGCGGGGCTATTTTGGTTGTGGCAAGTTGGGCCACATACTTAGAGACTGCCCGTATGCCAGATAGCGGAGTTGTGATGCCCATCCCCAGAGTCAGGCTACCAGTGCCCCACCTTCTGCAGCCCGTCCAGTCTCTCCTCAGGGTGCTTTATCTAGTGCTACTAGCGGTCAATGCCAGAATTGTTTCTATGCTATACCACCTTATCAGGAGCAGAAGGACTCTCCCGATGTTGTCACTGGTATGCTCTGTGTTTTCTATTTTGATGGCTATGTATTGATGGACCCCGATTTGAGTTTTTCTTATGTGACATCTCTGGTTCCTGTAAATTTTGAAATGGATCCTGAACTAATTTCTGAGCCTATTTTAGTTTCTACTCCAGTAGGAGAGTCTGTCATTGCTAAGCGGGTGTATAAGAAATATCCCATTACTGTCTTTCATCGGGTTATGTATGCTAATTTGATTGAGCTAGATATGGTTGACTTTGATATCATTCTGGGTATGGATTGGCTTCACTCATGCTATGCGTCTATTGATTGTCGTGCCCATATGGTCAAGTTTCAGTTTTGTGATGAACCTATCCTCGAATGGTCCGGGAGTTCTGTGATTCCTAAGGGTCGTTTCATATCCTATCTCAAAGCTAGGAAGTTGATTTCCTAGGGTTGCATCCACCATTTGGTTCGAGTTAAAGACACTAAGTCTGAAACCCCGACCATTCAGTCAATTAATGTTGTTAATGAGTTTCTTGATATCTTTTTGAAAGATCTCCCTGGAGTACCTCTTGATAGAGAGATAGAGTTTGGGATTGACCTTCTTCTCGATACTCAGCCTATTTCTATTCCTCCGTATCGCATGGCTCCTACAGAACTGAAAGAGTTGAATGAGCAATTGAAAGATCTTTTAGACAAAAGCTTTATCAGACCTAGTGTGTCCTTGTGGGGTACACCTGTCCTGTTTGTGCGTAAGAAAGATGGTTCTTTGCGGATGTGTACTAATTAATGGCATCTTAATAGGGTTACTATCAAGAATAAATATCTACTTCCTTGAATTGATGATTTATTTGATCAATTGCAAGGTGCGAGCTACTTTTTGAAGATAGACCTCAGATTTGGTTATCATCAACTTAAGGTTAGGGAATGTGATATCCCCAAGATATCCTTCCAAACCCATTACGGTTATTTTGAATTTCTAGTGATGTCTTTCGGGTTAACTAATGCTCCAGCAGCTTTCATGGATCTTATGAACTGTGTATTTTGGCAATATCTAGATTTATTTGTAATAGTGTTCCTTGATGATATTCTTATTTACTCCCGAAGTAAGGGTGATCATGCGGATTATCTACGAATCATGTTGGAAACTCTTCAAACTCATCGGTTATATGCTAAGTTCAGTAAGTGTGAGTTTTGGCTGAACTCTGTAGCCTTCTTAGGTCATGTTGTTTCTTTCGAAGGTATTAGAGTTGATCCTCAAAAGATAGAGGCTATAAAGAGTTGGCCTAGACCTATTTCACCTTCTGATATTCAAAGTTTCTTAGGTCTAGCTGGCTATTATCGTCGTTTTGTTGAAGGGTTTTCATCTATTGCGTCTTCTATAACCCGTTTGACCTAAAAGAAAGTGAAGTTCCTGTGGTCTGAATCTTGCGAGAAGAGTTTTCAGGAATTGAAGACTCGACTCACTTCAGCCCCTTTGTTGACTTTGCCTGATGGTGTTGATAGTTTTGTGGTGTATTGCGATGCTTCCAGAGTTGGTTTGGGTTGTATATTGATGCAAAAGGGCAAGGTTATAACTTATGCTTTCAGGCAGCTAAAGCCTCACGAGAAGAATTATCCTACCCATGACCTTGAATTAGCTGCCGTGGTTTTTTCTTTGAAAATCTGGAGACATTATTTGTATGGTGTCCATGTCGACGTCTCCACGGACCATAAGAGCTTGCAGTATGTATTTACCCAAAAGAAGTTGAATCTTAGGCAGAGACGGTGGTTAGAACTGTTGAAATATTATGATATGAGTGTGCTATTTCATTCGGGCAAGGCCAATGTAGTAGAAAATGCCCTTAGTCAGAAGTCCATAGATAGCGTAGCACATGTGGAGATTGGTAAGAGAGAGTTGTCCTGTGAGGTACATCATTTGGCTAGATTGGCGGTTAGGTTGTTTGGTGATGCTGAGGGTAGTATAGGAGTGCAAAGCGGTTCCGAATCCTCTTTAGTTTCGAAAGTGAAGGAGAAGCAAGACAGGGATCCTACCTTGGTCAGGTTAAAACAGTCAGTTAAAGACCAAAAGGTGGAGATTTTCTCCCAAGGAAGAGATGGTTTTTTGAGACTCCGAGAAAGATTATGTGTTCCTGATGTTGATAACTTAAAGCAGAGGATTATGGTGGAAGCACATAGTACGCGATACTCCATCCATCCTGGTGCTACCAAGATGTACTATGATTTGCGGGAAATCTATTGGTGGAACGGTATGAAGAGGAACATAGCAGAATTTGTGGCGAAGTGTTCCACGTGTCAACAGGTTAAAATAGAGCATCAAAGGCCCAGTGGCGTGATGCAAGAGTTTAGCATTCCTACTTAGAAGTGGGAAGAAGTGAATATGGACTTCATAGTTGGTTTGCCTCCTTCTCGTCGCCATCATGATTCGATTTGGGTTGTCGTAGATCGGCTGACAAAATCAGCTCATTTCTTGCCTGTGCATTCATCGTATACAGCTAAAGATTATGCTAGAATATATATTCGGGAACACGTCAAACTTCATGGAATCCCTTTGGCTATTATTTCTGATAGAGGTACTCAGTTTTGGAAATTTTTCCAGAAGGGTCTCGGTACCCAAATTCGTTTAAGTTCTTCTTTCCATCCGCAAATAGATGGTCAGGCCGAGCGGACCATTCAAACTTTAAAAGATATATTGAGGGCTTGTGTGCTTGATTTTAAAGGTAGTTGGGATGAGCACTTAGCATTAATCGAGTTTGCTTACAATAACAGTTTTTATGCTACTATTGGAATGGCCTCGTTTGAAGATTTGTATTGTAGAAGGTGTAGATCATCCATTAGTTGGTTTGAAGTTGGTGAGGTTGCCGTGACTGGACTGGATGCGGTGTTCGAGGCCATAAAGAAGGTTAAGTTAATTTGAGAAAGGTTGAAAACCGCCCAAAGTCGTCAAAAATCATACGCAAATGTAATGAGGAAAGACCTTTAATTTGATGTTGGTGGTTTAGTGTACTTGAAAATTTCACCCATGAAAGGGGTGAATAGATTTGGGAAGAAAGAGAAACTAAGTTGTCATTACAATGGTCCCTATAAGATTGTGGATCGCATTGGGAAGGTAGCGTATAAGGTTGAATTGCCTGCGGAGTTATCTAACGTCCATCCAGTTTTCCATATTTCTATGCTTAAGAAGTCTATTGGTGATTCTGTTGTGATTGATCCTTCCGAAAGATCAGGTATTCAAGATAGTGTTTCATATGAAGAGATTCCGGTTGAGGTGTTTGACTTTCAAGTTCTTAGGCTAAGAAACAAGGAAGTTTCTTTGGTTAAAGTGCTTTGGCGAAATCAATCCGTGGAGAGTGCTACTTGGGAAGCCGAAGCGGATATGTGCGCCAAATATCCCCACCTCTTTCCTACGAATTCTGAGCATGTCAAAGGTATCGTTCACTTTTGATTTAATCCTTATTACTCTGTTTATCTTGGCTTATGTGTTTTCTACGATATCCAAAAAAATCTAGAATGGAGTATATGCTTGGACAAGATGATTTTTCTCTATATACTCATTTTCATAGTATTCCTGACCTACCTATCAACATTCGAGGATGAATGTTTCCAAGGGGAAATGATGTGATGCCCCAAAAATTTTTTTCGTTAAGATCTCAGACGAAAATGTGTTGAATTCTGTTCTTTATCATGATTAATAATTTTTCTGTGTGGAATTTATGGATATGCGACCCCTCATCGCGTAGAGCATCAAATAAGCTTTCCAACGATATGTGGATCATCCAAAATGGACACTCGAGCGATGAGTTATGATCATTCCGATCTAACCGTGAATATTGGTGAACAGTAAATGTGCAGGAAAAAAATACTGAGGCCAGGCGAATTTTAGAGTCAACTTCAAATGATCATAACTCCTTGTACATAATGATCTGGGTAAGCTACTATATATCGACAGAAAGCTCTGAAAGTACTCTTTTCAATGAAATTGGTTTCATCCAATTTGGCCATCGGAGCAAAACATTATAGTCGATCTACTTCAGCCTATCAAAATAGTCCACCAAAGGACAGATTTGACATTATTTGATTTTTAAGGGTATTTTGGTCATTCTCACTCCAATCCATCCGGTTAAACCATGTATTTAAGTCCATTAAGAGCATTCAATATCTCATTTTTCTCTAAAATTTCATAAGGCTCAAACCCCAACCCTACTACTCCAAATTTCATCCTTCTATGTCTCTTGATTAATCGTAAAAATTTTAAATTGATTTGGGATTTGAGTTGATCATGTTAAGGGCTTCGAGAAGCACCCTTTATTTTTGTGAATAAAGTTTCAGAGTCGAAAGTTCATATTTATCTTCCATTTTTAGGTATGTGGGGCTTTGAACAAGATTATCCTTTCGATCTTGTGCCCGGTATTTTTGTTGAATTACATTGACATGAGATTTTATGTTTTACCATGAATTGGAAATATGGTTTTATATGTTATATTATTGTCCATGAGCTATATGATTATGTCATCCGATATGTGTATGATGTTGAGATGGAATAATGTCCAAAAAGTATTTGATTATGAGAGTATGATGATTTAATTTGTTAAGCCTTGATTTATACTATCATTCTACTATTTCCTTATTATGAATTTATAATTGATATTGGAAATTCTATATCCCTACTATGGGTTGATGTCTCAAGTACCTTTAAATAAGAGTTGGATGGCAAATTGAGAAATGTGGATATTGAAGTTGCAATGAGTCTTGGTATTTTCTGGATGGTTTTGGTGAGTTAAATTGTTGAAAATATTATGTATTGAGTCTTCATATCCTTGTCCAAATGTCGAGTCGGTTATGGTTCAATGCATTGATACCTTGTTGATGTTGAAGAAGATTAAAATGTTTTGAGCTAAAATGTGTTGAGTTAGGAATCCACAAATTGATATGATTTGATAAATGAGAAAGAGATTTGATTTGGTATTTATGATAGACCCTTGTGATGTTGTGGTGGATTCCCTAACGCGTTCTGAGCTTATCGGGGAGTAGTACTTAGCACCGAGAGAGAAATTTGGTATTTCCCCAAACCTATGTGCCACCGTAGGGTTGTTTGATGATGATATTATTGGCCAGAGAGCCTGATTGTGATTATTGCAGTTTTAAGGTCGTACTCCCTGGCAAAGAGTATGACGCTCCCGCCAACGGAAATTTCAAACATTGGTATTCCACGTAGCTCATGTGGGGTTGTCGGTTATAGGAAACTCCCCTATCCATAAGAGTTATATTTATTGAAATACCGAGTCACTTCGAGTTTTGATGTAGTAAGCCAAGTTGCCTATGATGATCTATAATGATTTATGAGGTTTTTCTCCTACATTTCCTATCTAAGATGTTATGAGTTGCATGATTCAATGTCACTCAAGCCAGGTGTGTCATTATTGTCCGTATGTAAGTTTTTATGAAATTTATGATATTATTTATATTTTGCATGCGCCCCCACATACTCAGTACGTATCTTGTGCTGACCCACATATTTCTCTATGGGCTACATTCTTACCATGATATAGGTTCAGGTACTCAGCCGCAGCGCGACAATGATATCTGAGTGCCGCATCTACGCTCCTTCAGTGGTGAGTCCTTATGGTTCGAGGACCAAGTTGCTAGTTTTAGTGTTGTTGTTTTTTAATCCCTTTGGTCTGTTGAGTCAGTTGGGGGTTTGTCCCAATGGCTCGTTGATTTTGCTATATAGAGGCTATGTCAGACTAGTGTATTGTTGGGTTGGTTTGTGTATAAACATTCCATATATGTACAGCCTAACGATATTCCGTGCCATGTGCGATGTGATATGATACGTACTTATATATATATCCTTAGCGTAGCATGTATGTTGTTGTGTTGGAACCCAAAGGTATTGTTTTGGCTTAAAGGGTTAGCTTGAGGCTACGTGTAGCCTTGGGCACCGTGTGGCTTCTCGGGATGATATTTCGGGGCGTTACAAAATATTATGATAAAGTATTTAATAAACCATAAATTACTAAAATCTAATTCCAAGTTATCCAAGTTATTCGTAGAAACCTAAGCATCATATGGACAATATGACAAGCTATATATCTGATGAAAGTAAGATACTTGTTGACATAAAGAAAATAATATGGGAAAAAATATTTTATAAAGAATCGTTAAGTCTAGAATGGTTAGAAGATATGCATGATCTTAATTTATATTATTCATATAATTATTACTCAGATGATAATAGTTATTATTCATATGGATATTATACAAATTAAAAATGTTAGAATATATTAAAAGTGTTAGAGGAAAACAAAGTTGGCTATATGAAGAAATTAATTATAGAAACCAGCTTAGAAAAGGAAGAAAACAATTAAAAGAAAGATTAATTTGGATAGATAAAACCATGAAACATAGAATTATTCATAGAAGAAAAAATAGAATAATTTACGAAATAGATAACTTAGAATTTAATATCAGATATAGTACAATTAGAATAAATTATTACAAAAAAATTTGCAGTATTACAACTACTTCAGGATAAAATGATAAACTATGAATATTTAAAATATTGGAGACAAGATATGGAAGAAATAAGATTAACAAAAATACTTATGAAAGAGAACTTAATTGAATATTTTATAACAAAAGATATAGAATATTTAGAATACTTTCAAAATAATATACAAGAATTACAAAGACTAAGAGAAAAAACTAAAGAATATTACAGTAAAGCATTTAATCAAACACCATTTAATCACCTCCTAACATATGAACATCAATAAAACTAAAATAAATAAATTAATAATAAAAATGTTTAGAAAAGTTAAGAAACATCCACACACAAATAAAAATAGATCCATTAGAGTTATAATATATCTATTTAAGTTATCCGATCTATTTAAGTTATCTGCACCCCCTACAATTGGTATCAAAGCCTATGTTGTTTAAAGTTACCGAAGTAGTATATATTTGAATTTATTTGATTAATTTATTAATTATGATAAAATTAGATTTAGATATCCACCAAAATATTATAAATATTGCTTAGATGAATAACAAACAAAAATTACAAAAATATAAAGAATTAAAACAAATAATATCTGAAAAACGTAAAGAATTAAAAATAAAGATAGAAAGACTACAGTATAACATAGTTGTCGGAGTTGGTAAAGACTCAATAAATTCATAAAAAGAAGAAATATCAAATTTAGAATCAATAATAGATAGTCTAGAATATATATATCAACATAACTTATATACATTTAAATAAAATGAAATAAGAAAAATTTATAATAGATGAAAAAAAATATAAAAATCACGAAGGATTAAAAATAAAAATAGTATTTTCTAATTTAGGAAGAAGATAAGTTGGCAGCCATGGTAAGAATAAAAAGAGAAAATGAAGAAATAGATAGGAAAAAAGAAATAGATAAAATAAAATAACAAACCACAGAAGAAATACAAAAAATAAAAGAACCTAAAATAGTAGGATTGCTGAATTAGAGAAAGAACTACAAATACTAAAAGACCTGTATGAAAAAAAAAAGAAAGAAAAAGAAGTAAAAGATAAAGAACAAAAATTATTAAACGAGATAAATCAATTTAAAAAAATTAGAAATAAAAAATAAAGAACCAGAAACCAGTGAATTAGAAATAAATACAATAGATACTGAAGAAACAGATAATTATGATTCGGAAGGTAGTGAAACATATATAGAAATTCTAGAAAACATAGGAAACTAAAATTAATGAAAAACAAGAAGTAATTAATAAAGAAAACTTAGAAAATACAAACACAGAAAGAAATACTCTTAATAAAGAAGATGATGAAAACATAATACCTAGTACATCAGAAATAAGAAAACCTACATATTATAAAAAAGAGTTTAAAAAATATAACATAAAAAATGAATATAACAAATGGACATCAAAACAAATAATTAATAAAAGTTATAACTTTTTAGATTTAGATTGTGTAATAGACACAAATAAAATAATACAATTATGGGCAGGATACATGTCAAAACAATTATTAGATAATAATATAGATATAACAAATACACCAGAATATAGAAATGACATTAATAAGAACAGTAAAATTATGGTTTTTAAACCTAGCCGAAGCAAGTAAAAAAGTATTAAGGTTTGATAATAAAACAGAAGGAACATCAACAACTACTAAAATATCACCAACAGAAATATTGAAAAAATATGAAGTAGCTATAAGAGATGAATTTAGAAGCATAACAACAGAAGAAGAAGAAGAAGAAGAAGAAGAAGAAGAAGAAGAAGAAGAAGAAGAACAAAATAAGGAAAAAGATACGAATAGGAATTTAATGTTAAAATTAAAAATATGTAATATGCGCTATATAGATGAATATACATGCGCATTTACAGAATATTATTATAGAGGAACATATAATACAGAGGAAAGTAAGGAGATAAGAAGATTATATAAATTACCTGAACCATTTAGTTCAAAAAAAATAAAGAGTTGGGATAAAGTAGAAATAGTAGATACCCTAGGAGCAAGAATAAAATTTTTACAACAATGGTATAGAAATCTATGTGAAAAATATTGAGAAGAAATAAAAATAAAAAAAAAAAAACTAATAAGAAATTTAGCATGTTGCAAAGATAAAATAGCACCTCAATTTGGATGTGAAGAAAGATATTATAAGAAAAGAAAAAGACATAAGAAATATAAGAAATGCAAAAAATTAAAATATAAATATAAGAAACCAAGAAAAAAGATATTATGTAAAAAATTATAAACATAAAAGACCATATAGGAAAAATAAATCTATAAAAGAATGTCCTTGTTATAATTGTGGAAAACTAGGACATTTAGCTAGATATTGTAAAATGCCTAAAAACCCAAAAAAGAAACAAATATCAAAAAGAAAAATAAAAAATACAGAATATATGCAGATAGATTATATAGATTATATAGATTATGAATTAGAAAGTGAAGATAGTATATATGAAATTTTAGAGAATAAAACAGATAATGAAATAGATAGTGATTTAGATGAATCAAATGACTGAAGAACATATAAAAATGAACCAAATAACTGAAGAAGATATAAAAATAATAACAAAGGAAGAATATTTAAATGAAGAAGGAACTGATCAAAAAATAATAGTTGATAATAATATATTTGACGAAATAAAAGGAAAAGAGTTAGACCTAAGTGTAGAAAAAATGTTCAAAATACCAACAATAAAAAATATATTTAGTAGAAAAAAGGAAGAATACTACGTAGTAAATCAAAAGGAACATGTAATAGACTGTAGATTTGCGAAAGGTAGAGCTAGTAACAAAAAAAATAATTAATAAAGAAATAAATGATATAAAAAGTAAAGACCCAATAAAATATGTACACCTTGGAGGAACAGAGATATTGATAAAAACATGTTTTAGAGAAGGAATAGATACACCAATAGAATTACATTTAGCAAATGATAGAATTATAAAACCTATAGAAAAAAGTATAATAACTGTCATAAAAGGAAATTTAATATACCAAAAATTTAAATTTATAATAAGTGTGAATTATTCAGTAGCAATAACAGATAAAAATATAGATAAATCATTAGTAGTATATTGGAAGATATCAGGAATAGAACTAACCCCAAGAAGTAAAATATTTATAGCAAAATGTAAAAATCTATACGTATTAATAACAAAACATAAAATAATGGGAAAAAATAAAATTAATAAAATACAAATAGAAAGTCCTTTCGAACAATTTGTAAAAACAATTGATAATAATGATTATAGTTACAAAGACATAGATATAGAAGCAGATTTAAAAATAATAAATAATAGAATAAGTACAACAAAAAGAATAGCTCATGAAAAACCAGAATCAACAAGCTCAGAAAAAAGAACAAGTTATGAAACAATTTCAATAGTTAATTTAAATCAATATTACATAATAGGAATAATAAATGAAAAAGAATATTTAAGACTCTTAAACATAGGACAAGAAGAAAATTATATAGCAAAATATCTAGTAAAAAGTGAAGAAATAAAATCTAATAGTAATATATGCCCAGATCTACCAAGGAGTCTAATAAACATTAAGGATACGACAGAAAAAAAAAATAATAGGAGTAAGAAAAATAAAAATAGAATTTGAAATAAAGGAAGAAATGCAAAAGTCAGACATAATATTAGGAATAAAATGGTTAGAACAAGTAAAACCATACAATATAGAGCATACATAATTATCAATAACATATAATAAAGAAAAATTATTAATAAAAAGAGATTTGACATGACATGAAAATATATGTACTTGTAAAAATAAAAGTAGAAGGATATTATAACAGGTATTATACACCTATGATAGATACAGGAGCAGAAGCAAACTTATGTAGATACAACTGTGTACCAGAAAGTAAATGGGATAAACTAAAAACACCAATAGTAGTCAAAGGATTTAATAATGGAGGAAGTTTAATTACATATAAGCTAAAAATGTAAAAATACAGGTATGAGATAAAATAATAACGATAGAAGAAATCTATAATTATGAACCAACATCAAAAGATATGCTATTATGAATGTCATTTTTAGATAAATTATACCCATATATAATAACTAAAACAGATTGGTGGTTTACAACACCATGTAAATAAAAAGTAAGAGCAAAAAGAGTTATTAATAAGAGTTAATACATAAAAATGACCCTAAACTTGACACCAAATTATAACTTTGACCATAAACTTTGATAGTGCACAAATAGGACCTTTAAATATTCAAAACCTGAACAATATGACCTCCAATTTTGCAACCCCATGAGTGAGTTTCACTCGCGCATACGTGGAAAGGTAATCCAATCACACGGTGCCACATCGTTAAAAGGGCTGACTTGGATGGAGGTCATATTTGTGCAGTTTTGAATAATTAAAGGTCATATTTGTGTACTGTCAAAGTTTTACTTTTTGTGTTAAAAAGGCGATGTTTTTATTATTATTATTATTATTATTATTATTATTATTATTATTATTATTATTATTATTATTATTATTATTATTATTATTATTATTATTATTATTATTATTTCTATAGCTGCAACACCTAACTTTTTTTTTAATTAAAAAATTGAACCTGCGCAGTAGGCTGAAGGAAGCGCCCAAAAGAGCAAATAACATCACTAGGCTATCTAAATGCCTTGTTTTATGTGGTTCAATATTAATATACGTACATAAATATAGATTTTTACCTTATATATATAACATAATTTTTTTACCGAGGGGGTTCGAGTGAACCCCATGGTAACCACGTAGGTCCGCCCCTGCATTAATTTAATAATATTTTAATAACATTGTAATAAAGCTAATTTAATATACTACTACTACTATCCTTAATAACGTTAATTTAATAACGCTTTATTAAAATTATAATTTTTTTATTATTAGTATAGTTTCATCTTTAATTTAATATTTAAATAAATTATATTTAGATATATTATATAACTTAAATTCGCCCTCTGTTTTATAATATATATATACATACCTGCACGATTTTTTCATATGAGGCTGACCCACCTAATTAATAAATCTTCAATATTGCTCTTTTTCCATAATGACAAAAGAAATTAGATGCCATTTTCATCTTTGAGCCAAAAATAATAGTGAAAAATCATTTAAAGGTGATATTTGTGCAGTTTTTAATAGTTAAAGGCCATATTTGTGCACTATCAAAGTTTAAGGTCATATTTATGTATTATGCCCTTAGATTTTAAGCTGGACGCGCCCAGTTTTGCGTGTTGAACTCGCGTTTTGCCACGTAGGATTAGAGGTCATATTTGTGCAGTTTTGAATAGTTAAAGGTCATATTTGTGCACTGTCAAAGTTATAATTTGGTGTCAAGTTTAGGGTCATTTTATGTATTAACTCTATTAATAAAATAAGAAAGAAAACTGGTTTGATAAAAGGAAGTGAAAAATTACACAAAAGTTAGAAAATATAAAAAATACAGAATACACAGTAAAACTAGTTGTATTTTCGATAAATAAAAAAGAAATAACTATATTTTCAATAGATAAGGTAGAAATAATAAAGAAAAGATTAAGACAATTATACAGTGAAGATCCATTAAAAGGATAGGAAAAAACATAAAACTACTATAAAAATTGAATTAATAGATAAAAATAGCATAATAACTCAAAAACCATTAACATATAATTATGACAATTTAAAAGAATTTAAAATTCATATAGATGAATTATTAGAAAAACAGTATATACAAAGAAGCAATAGTAAACATAATAACCCAGCGTTTATAATAAATAAACATAGTGAACAAAAAAGAGGTTATGAAAATTATGTAATGTTTAAGAAAGTTAGTCAACTATAAATAAATATGATTCAAATTTATGAGAATTTATTAAGTGTCTTTTGATGGCATTTTATATAGCATAAAAATGGAAGAAATATGATAAAAATGGCCAAAAAAACTACAAAAAAGATAAATATGTTTGGAGCATTCTAAGATATGCCACATAGGATTGATTATTGATCTCTTTTATATATATATATATATAGAGAGAGAGATTTACAACAAAATAAATGAGAAAAAATAAAAAGAAAGCTTGATGTATTAAATCATGGTCAAAGAGGTGTCATATTATTAATGAGTTATTAGTGATGTTAATCTAAGAAATGATCTACAATGTTTCATGTCATGTGTGATTTTTTTTCATCCATCACTACTACTATTTTTTGACATGGGCCTTTCAAATGCCGACTAAGCAAGACAATATTTGAAGTGAGTATTTAATACTTAACTCTTTTACTGATTTTAATTAGTATATGAAATTTCATAATTTTGAGACAATCAACGTATAGAAATAACTTCTTTTTCCATTCTGATAATTTGGTAACGGGTCAGTTTTAGCGTAGTTAGACTAAATTCACGAGATACCTATCATCTCCTTCAACAATTAAAATAACTTTCAAAAGCTCGATATCTCAAATTCAATTTCTACAAAAAAAATGCCAACGAAAAAGTAATATCATTCAAATCATCATAGTGACAAAAACATATAAAGATATCATTATTCATGATTGAGTATTAACTATACTAAGAATTGTACATATTGAATGAAAAAATATGGTAAACATCACTTTCTAAATTTTAAATATCGTAAAAATCTCATTTATATGGATACCCTTTAACTAATAAGAGTAAACAATTTATCGAAATAAAAATTATTAATCTAACAGCGATAAAAATTATATATATCTCAATGGAAGATTATATATAAGAACTCTTTTTGTACCTTATATGTTGCCCAATTTTTTTTAATTTATACCATCTCAGAGAAAAAAAATACACCAAATAGATATTGTTACATGTTAGATCATATGAAAATTTAAAATTTATCATCTACTTTCAAGAAGTGATCATTGTTACATGGTACCGAGGTTTCTATATATGTGTGTGTGTGTATAAATATATATCATACATACAAGTTAAATATTTATCACATTCCAAGAGTAGCAAACTTCAATAGACATAAAAAAAATGAAACATTACGTAAGGAGGAGCATACCTTGAATGTTGGATATGAATGAAACATTGCAATAATTGATAAAGGGAAGAATTAATGAGAATAATACCCTGAATAGTGAGATTGATAGCCCGCAAACAATATTACTCTTCAGTTTTAATCTGTAAAATTTATTACAAATAAATGACTACGATTTTCATTGGTCACCTTACATTTTTCAAACACAGACATTGGCGAGAGACAAAATAAATTAATTTGTGCATTTTACAATTTGATTAAAGCAACGGTGGAAAGCATCAGATTATCATACTCTTTTGGGCAATCTAAAAAGAATAATAAAATAAATTAATTATAAAAAAACTTCATATGCTTAAACAATGAAATTCAACAACAATATAAAGATATATCTAAGATAATATCACAAGATGGATAAACATTAAATTCAAAAAATAGAAAAATCTAAGCTAGAAAATAAAGAAACTGCTCATGAACGAAAAAATATAAATAAACATATAGAAGTATATGCAGAACAAAGAATATGCTCATTTTATATTGTGGAGGCAATGGAAGAATACATACAGATTGCTATTAATTCTTATTTATCGTCATTCTTCATTATTTTTTCAAATAAATGAGAAACTATTAAAAAAAAAAACTTTATAGGAATATGAAAAGAGGCAAAAAGCTGAAGAGATAATAACTGATTTGTAATTCTGTAATGTTTAAGAAAGTTAGTCAACTATAAATAAATATGATTCAAATTTATGAGAATTTATTAAGTGTCTTTTGAGGGCATTTTATATAGCATAAAAATGGAAAAAATATAATAAAAATGGCCAAAAAAATAAAAAAAAAAGATAAATATGTTTGGAGCCTTCTAAGATATGCCACATAGGATTGACTATTGAACTCTTTAATATATATATATATATATATATATATATATATATATATATATATAGATTCTTAGTGTGTGTTATAAAACATAAAGCAAAAAAGAAGAAGAAGAAGAAGAAGAAGAGAGAATAGAGAGTAATTCTTATTTCTCTTGAGGGATGAATTACAATGAAGGAAAATCCCTTTACTTATAGGGGAAAACTAACCTTGGGGTTTGTAACTTTTCCATAAATAAACACAATATATGGTAAAGTAGGTATTCACTATATATGGTAAAGTGGACATTCACTATATATGGTATATTTATAACACTCCCCCTTGAATGTCTAATTGATAGATAATGTGTCACGTTAAAACCTTACTAGAAAAAACCCAGTAGAAAAAAATCTAGTGAAGGAAAAAGAGTACACATCTCTAATAATACGCATATAAGCTTCCTCATTAAAAACCTTACAAGAAAAATCCAGTGGGACAAAACCTCATAAGGGAAAAAGAGTACAACGCGTATTAACTCCCCCTAATAAGAACATCCTTGGACCTTTGCATCCCGATCTTGTGCACCATCTTCTTGAAAGTTGAAATTGGAGGAGATTCGGTGAATAAATCAATCACATTTTCATTTGAACGAATCTGTTGCATGTAACTATCACCATTCTTTTGGAGCTTCATGCATGTAGAACAGCTTTGATGAAGTGTGCTTCGTTCTATTTCCTTTTATGAATTCTTCCTTAAGTTGTGCTATGCATGCTGCATTATCTCCATATAAAATCGTAGGTACTTTGTCATATTTCAAGCCACATTTTTCTCGAATGAGATGTATTATGGATCTCAACCATACACACTATTGGCTTTCTTCATAAATTGCTATAATCTCAGCGTGATTCGATGAAGTGGCTACGATAGACCGCTTTATTGATCTTCAAGATATGGCAGTACCACCACATATGAACATATAGTCTATTTGAGACCGAGTTTTATGTAGGTCAGATAAGTACCCAACATCAACATGACCAATAAGATCGGGACTGCAAATTTGCTACCAAATTAATTGAAAAAGGCTATATCAGGTCATATAGTATTTCCAAGATACATTAGTGCATCAATTGCACTAAGATATTGTACTTCATAACCAAGGAGTTCCTCATTCTTTTCTTAAGGTCGGAATAGATCTTTATTCAATTTTGCACGTTTCTCATTTAAGAAAAAATTCTATTGCTTTTGAAAACTCTCCAAGAGTTTCAATGATACTCAAATCATCAAATTATCTCTTATGAGGATAATAAAAAGTTTCCCAGAAACTTTATATGCTTTAGGCATTTTGAATCCTTTAGAGATTTTCATATGGATTTTTGTCAAGTGACAATATCCAACATGTCAAGTGTGATATCTTCAAGTGTCTGGACTACAAATCAAATAAGTTTTATACTTACCAAAATGCATCCTTTCATGTCACTTGATAAATATTTCTACGTCAGCATGCTTAAATAAACGTAGAATTCGGATCCTCATAATACTTTATAATATTGCATCAATATTGTATCAAGGATATTATTGATGATATATCATTTTGTATCGATTCACAGTATGACATAACACTTTGAGATCCCATCACTTCATTATTTTCAGGTACCTAAACTTCTCATAAGGTTTCATGAAGTGTTATGTCATAGGCTCTTCAAGAGCACATTGCCTTCTTATTATGATTATTTGCTCCTTATTTTTCAAAGATTTTTTGATATTTTCACTTGAAATAGATTAGTCTATCATGCTTCATGCATGCGTAAACATTGTCCTTTATGAACACAAAATAGGAGCACTTGCAGCTTAAATATGAGATGCGTTCAACATTCGACTTGAATTATCTTTTGAATGAAGATCTGATGATAATTTCTAATATATTTCATAGCTGCTTATAATCTCCCCCTTATGTTAGAAAAATTAACATACATCCTCCATCTTTGTGCATCATGGTATATTCATTAATTGTATACCACACATCAAAACTATTAGATGAAATAGTTGATTCCTGACCATGAACCAATTGAGAGGGAAGAAATAATCATAATTTATTGGTCTAATCCATACAAGTGTTACTGTATGCAACATATCATATTTCAGACCAATACATGAAACTTTGTTCTCATCAGCAATGGTTTAGCTATTTATTAAAGACATTCAATGCCAAACCATTTTCATCAAGATGAATTGTCTTGATTGCACAATCTAAAAGTTATGCTCTTAACTCTATTTTATTGAGCAAGCAACTTTATGAATGTCAAACTACAGGTTGACAATAAATGTGCATGTGATTATCTTATTAATGTATTTTTTTCAACATATCACATGAAAGGTGAACGGACCCTTATTCACCTTTTATATTTTTCAGATTTTGAGAGATCCAATCCAATAATTAGTTGGTCCAACCAACTTATCATGAGAAAAAACAACATGAATAATTCTTGAAGAATTTTCTAATTCTTCATTACATGTCCAATACTCAATATGCACATCTTCGGGATGTCATAATCGTTCATGTCAATTTATGAACTTTTATTCTAGCAAACTCCAAGTTTACCATGACATGTACCTTTTTACTTTAGTAAATTTCAGATTTACTATTATATAAATAAATTTTTGATTTACTACTTTAGAAGTAGATTTCAAAATAACTCTTCTCGATTATTCTGCCTCATTCGGAGGTGAGTTGTGAATCCATCACAATCAAGTACACGTTTGTTGATAAGCTTCACTAAATATCATCATATTCACCGAGGGAATGGATCTATGCTTATAACAATTAAAATTCTCATTCCCATGAATGAAATATAATCGTGTCTTAAACCTATCAAATTTATAGCTTATAACCTCTTTTATGATATTACTACTTCAGGAGAAAATCGAGGCATACATATGATCTAGAGAATTTTTCTCTAACATATCTTATGATCATAATTCACGTGTGAAAATATCATCACTTTTGATGATTATTATCATATTGTCCCTCCATGTATATATTCATGCATTCAATCACTTGTCTTCTTTCAGACATATTACGCACTACTATCATATACACTTCAAGAATGAAGTAAGTTGTCATATTTCACACTTATCATATATTGCTACCACATTCACTTCATGGAATGAAGCATATTCAATGGGACATATTTCATAACTTTTCATTAAAAACACATTATTTTGCCTTAGCCATCCAAATATCATCAATACGGTGCATTGAGATTCAAACTCAACGTCTTACCCATATAAAGGCGTCTTAGGTATAAATTGATGGGACTTAAACCCAACAATTATCATCCCTTTTGATAATATTGTTCTTGAGGAATAAATTTAAAACTTAAATGATTCCAAACCAATTATTTTTCCTCAAATCCAACAATAATTATATTATTAGTAACAAAAGAAAGATAACATAAGGAATTACTTACCTTGAAATTACCTTTAGATCTATAATCTCATCTTGTTTGGTAGAGTCTCGTGCTGATAACGTTTTATAAAACATAAAGCAAAGAAGAAGAAGAAGAAGAATAGAAAATAGAGAGTAATTCTTATTTCTCTTGAGGGATGAATTACAATGAGGAAAAACCCTTTTACTTATGGGGGAAAACTAACCTTGGGGTTTGTAATTTTTCCATAAATAAACATACATAATATATGATAAAATAGGTATTCACTACATATAGTAAAATAGACATTGACTATATGTGATATATTTATAACAGTGTGTTAGTTCTAGACGGATCTATGGTTTACAAAGTAATCATTAATCAATTTTTACTGTCTACATTATCACTCTTAATTTTTAAAAAATAATAAATAAAAAGAAACTCTTAATTTGAAACTAATATTTTGGCAATTTTTTTTAATGTTGGATATTCTCAACTTTAAATATGATAAACTTTAATCTGTGTCATAAAATGGGGATAGAGGGAGTAATGCATAATACTATAAAAATTATTTTAAAAGTATTATAAATTATACTAATTAATAATTTATTATTTTGAGAAAATATAAAATTTAGTTAATGTCAAATTATATTTGTGTCACATAAATTGAGACAAAGATATTATTTCCTCCATCTATATTTACTTATCAATTATATTAAATAGATGTGCAACATTACATGTTTAATTTGAAAAATCAATGGGTAATATTTTCATTTGTACCTATTTTACTCTTAATTTAGGTACTATTCAGTATCCAATGCATTTTTAAAACATTAAATTTATTATATTCAAAGGATAATATGATAATATTGTCCCTAAAATTTTATTATTATTTTTTAATTTATGTGTCAAATTAATAGTGAATAATTATTAATAAACGAGAAAAATAATATATATTAAACCTATGCTAGCACGGTGCTCTCGTATTTAGCAACTTTAATAAATACAGCAGGTAAAATTTCGTGATCGTGAATTGGAATAACTGGTAAATTCAACCATGTCTTCCTTTCTTTCTTTGTGAAGGAAAATGCCCTTTTTTTCTTTATTATTTTTTTTTTGGCTGAAAACCTCAAAAACCCTGGCACAGAGTGTTGGACCACAAAATTGCTTCTCCAGTATTTTTAAAGCCGCCGATAAAACAGTTTATTTATTTCCTTAAATAAAAATTTAAACCACAAAAATACATCCTTATTTTAATTGTTTTAATGTTCTATGGTCCCCATTCCCCAATATCCTTTTTTGCTTTGGTCTCATTTGGGAGGTATAGAATGTGTCATATATGCATGTCGACTACTTCTGGGATTGATTAAAACATATTATATAAATTGGGATAAAAAGATAATACTAACACAATTTCTTATGTCGAAACTTGAAAATAAATTTTCTTTAGTAAAAAATATTTCAGTACTAAAACAAAAATTTTGATGTAAATTCGAATCTATTGAGTTTTACCAAGGTAGAGACCATTAAGTAGATTGTATACAAATAATATCGATTCATTATCACAAATATGCACATTTTAAGTAGAAAAAATTATTGAAAGTAACATACTTGAAACTATAATTACAATAAATAGCAACACTTTTGTAAAATTACAATTTATAGCAAGAGTAACATTGTTTTACTTATTAACTAGGCAAGTCCATATTTTACTCTCTCTACTTTACATTTTCCTATTTTCACTCCACTATTTGACCTCCCCAAATATAACTATATCTTTTACACTTTTTTTCATCTTTTTTTTTTTAACATTTTATTTTTATTTTTTTTTCTTTTTCATATTTTAAGATAATTATCTCCATGATCTTCAAGATTTTCAAAATAAAACATCACTACCGTCTTTCACTCTCTTATATCTCTACCTTTTTTTTCTTGCTTGTTTTTTTTTTTCATTTTATTTTTTTATTTTGATTTCTTTTTATTTTTTATTTTTTCTTTCCACTTTATTTTCTCTCTTCTGTTTCTCTTTTTTGTTCTCGTTTTTTCGTTTTTTTCCTTTCTCATATCTTTTTTTTTATTTTTCTTATTTTTTTCTATTTTATTTTGTTTCTTTTTTTCTTTTATTTTTATACTTTTATTTCTCTTTCTTCCCTTTATTTCTTTTTTCACTTCTCTTTTTTTCATTTTTTTTTTTACTCTTCTATCTCTAACTTTTATTTTGAAAATATAAATATGTATATCACATATACATATTCAAAAAACATATAAAATACATAGCCATATAGATCTGAATATGTATTTACGGTACAAAACATACATATGTATTTACGAAATACATATCATATTCATATTAAACAGTAACAAATATAACTATACTATGTATCTTCATATGTATTTGCAAATACAAAGGTGACTCATATAATATTCTGTAAATACATATGCAGAGCTATATATATTTTATACAGTGTTGTATTTGTCTTTGAACTGTACACACTATGTCATTTTAGAGGGTAACATATGTACTTATTTGTTTTCTTTTACTATTTAAGATATGTATCATATATTTTTTTTATTACCTATATGCATATATGTATATAATTATTATTTTTGTTATAGAGATTTTGTATCCTATATATTTATATATACATGTGAGTTAGATATATATTTTTATAAATACATATGCAGACATATATGTATGTTTTTTTACCGTAAATACATATACAGATCGATATGTCTATTTATTTTATATATTTTTTGAATATTTATATATGATATAGATATTTGTCTTTTAAAAATAAAAGATAGAGATAGAAGAATAAATAAAAGAAAAAACAAAAAAAATAGAAAAAAAACAAAAACAAAAAATAAAATATAAAAAAAAAGTGAAAAAGGACAAAAAAAATAAAGAGAAATAGAAACTAGAAATAGAAGTGTAAAAAAAAAAATCTTTTAAAAAAAGAAGAAGAAGAAGAAAACAAAAAAAATATGAGAAAATGAAAAAAAAAGAAAAAAATAAATAAAAGAAGAAAAAGGAAAAAGAAGAGAAGTAGAAGAGAGAGAATAAAGTGAAAGAAAAAAAGGGAAAAGAAACAAAAATTAAATATAAAAAAAGATTAAAATAATAAAAAACTAACAAGAAAAAATAGTTAGAGATATAATAGAATGTTATTTTGAATTTTTAAAGATCATGGAAATAATAATCTTCATATTTGAGTTTGATTTGGAAAATGAATCTACTAATATGAATAAGAGTAATTTATGGAAATTTAATTAGATGAGATAATTATTCCTTATTTAACTCAACTAATTTGAGTAAAACAAGGGCAGTAAATCTTGTTGTATATGTATTTGTATAACAACAATTTACTTAAATACAAAATACAATTTGCTATTTTTTGTAATTATTAAACTGTTGCTATAAAAGTTACAATTAAGACTTTATAGTTGCTATTTCTAAACTTTTCCCTTTTAATTATGCGGGTTTTGCATTATTCATTCGCAAGTGTGTCGGCACATAATATTTACTTAAATTTGTGTATGAATATCATATTTCGGCGACTTACATCAATTGATTGAAGGTGTTTCTGCAATGTGTGGAAAAAGAAAAAAAAGTTATTTGATCAAGGCACATATGAAGAGCTATCCCATATATAATTATTGATGAGATCAAAATTTTCATCTTTTAAAAACTTGAATTCTTATATACTAAAATTTTTTGTCTTAAGGATGAATATGATTTCACTTGTATATTTTTGTAGCCAAATTGAAGGTTTTTGAACAGTAAAGCAATGAAATATTAAAGCAAAAAAAGAGTGTCTCAATGTAACAGTGATGTCCCCGTTCAAAAATCAAGGGTCATAATGACACTTGTCGTGGCAAGCCTACACAAGAAAGACTATCATCCAAATTGGTATGAAATGAGAATTCAACATAAAAACTCAAGGCAAGGCTTCTAGAACGAAATCGAACCACATAAACATGATCATAATGCAAATATAATCAAGATATCAAACCAAATCCCAGAACCTGGTGTCACAGTGTAAGATCTACTAAATACATCTCGAATGTCAAAGATATAATAATAATCCAAAAAGGATCAAAATCTGTCTCAGAATACTAAATAAGACATGAAAATAGGTAGGAAGAGGTAGTACGCCAACTCCTGAAGCATAGGACGTCCACTACCTCAAATATACTTCAAATGCCACCTGAATCAGCTATCTATGCGGCACACTCGTACCTGAATCTTTACCAAAATAGCACAGTAGGGATATGTACAGTCCATTTGTACTCAACAGAAGGCCGACTGAATAAAGTAGAAAACAAAGCATATAAACACAAACTATGGACATATCTCCTGCAATAAAAAAATATCCCAAGTGGTGGCCCATACTGTCTCCACTAACAAGTCTACTATATTCACATATAACAAATACTAATACAAGAAAAAAATACAGATATACGCGTATACCAGGTACAAGCAGAGGAAAGGAATACAAGTAGACAGATATCACATCAAGAACAGAAACATGACATAGAATGAGCACAATATGTATGGAATGCAATGAAGATGTTAATGATGATGATGCACGAGGTTGTAGCATAACCTCCATATATACCTACCAAGTTGTGCTCCCGGGGTAGGATTCATGGGGGCTTTATCAACCCATATACGACCAATATTAAATACCAATATTTATAACTTCTCTTTGACACATAAATTGCTAGATGATTTTTAAAGATGTCACATTTTTTGTCAGAAAAAGCCAATATTTCCAATATGTCCACGGTAGTACCAATGTTTCATGAACAAATATGATATGAAGATGTAACACTCACAATCAATCAAACTAAGAATATCCAATACCCAACCAATATACCACCAACATGAGTTAAAAATCCACTCAAACCAACAAACCTTCCATGATCCAATATAATCCATATACCATCAAGTGAAACATGCAAAAAAATATCATAAATCCCAAAATCTAAGATTTTTCCAATAAAAAATAGTACAATCAAGTATACATATATCAATACCAGGCCAACAACATCATATAAGACCCCACATAGTCATACATAGCAAGTAATGTCTCAAAACCACCAAACATTATCCACATAGGCCCCCCACGGGCATATAAATGACCTAAACACATTTTCCATGATACAACCTCATACTCATTGCATGATTTTACATTATTATTAACTACCCAACCTAATCTAAAGAAAGTTAAGACATAATCTACCTCGAATGCTGAAATTGAAATAAATAAGCCTTTATCACTGAGCTTGCACCTCACGTACGGATTCAAAATCAGCTAAAACACATAAGTATAGAATCTATATGTCAAGAAAAAGTCAACAATACTCATATTGCCCACTTTCGAATTGGGGTCAAAATAGACCCCCAAAATGAATTTTTGATAAAGAAGGATGAAATCAAATTTTAGTATATTTTTCAAGATTAAAGAAACTCATAAGAGAAATTTCAAGGAAAAATGGGTTGAAATTGGAGTTTGAATTGAAGAAATGTTAATTTGAATCATCCGGGTCAAAATCTCCAAATTTCATCTTTAAATATGAGTTTAAACAATATTTAAATGATAGGATCGAAGAAAAGTAGTTGAAATAGGAGTTTGGAGCTTACCCAAGCTTGAAAATGGAGGAAATTACCTAAAAACTCTAAAACTCAAAGCTCCAAGTCTCAAAAATAGTAAAGAAAATGAGAAAATAATTTATATATATCCAAGTACCAACTGCCGCTAAAGCGGACAAATGACCACTTTAAAAGTCACCACTTAAGCGGTCTAGTACCGCTTTAGCAGTACCTGTTTAACATGCCAGTCCATCAAAGCAAATAAGGGCTGCTTTAGCGCCCTCTGCTTAATCGGACGAGGGCTGCTAAAACACTCTTGCCATGCTGGTGGTCGGGCTACTAAAGCGATCAAGTTGGTGCCAAAGCGGCCAAGTGACATTTTATCTCCCACCGCTAAAACGGCCAAAATGGTGCTTTAGTAGTGGCACCAGCTGGGTGGTGCACCAGTAAAATTTGAAAAATTTTTAAGTCTCCGTGGGCCCTTCGAAATTCATTCGGGATTCTGAGAATGCAAACAAACTATGTTACCCTATCAAATTCAATGCTTAGAACTCAATGACAATATCAGATTTTCAAAAAGATATTATTTTTACAAAATTAACCCTCAAGACCTATTTTCACAACTTTTTGAATGAAGGGTCAAAATAAGATACGAAAGCCGTAAACCACACCAAAAATAGATAACTTAACTCAAAGTGTATCTTGATTGGCCCAAACTGTATCTAAACACTCATAAATCAAGTTCGTACCTTGAGGTCAAATCTCAAAAATCTCAAACCAATAGACTAGAGATAAATCTTATCATACAAAGCCTCAAAAGGAGCCATCTTAGTATTAAAATATTAGCTATTATTATACGCAAACTCCACCAAAGCTATATGTTGCTCCCACTGACCTTCAAAATCCATGACACAAGCGCAAAGCATATCCTCCAAAGCTTGGATAGTCCATTCTGACTGATCGTTGGTCTGGGGGTGAAAAGTTGTACTAAGATCAACTCGGGTACCAAACTCTTCCAAAAGTAAGATGTGAACACCGAACCTCGATCTAAGATGATAGACAGTAGTATACTATAAAGATGAACTATCTCACAAATGTAGATACAGGCCAATCTCTCAGCACTAAAAAAGACCTGAATTAGAATGAAATGAGCAAATTTGGTTAATCGATCCATGATGACCCAAATACTATCAGAATTATAAGAAGTACGAGGCAACCCAGTCAAAAATTCTATAGTGATCCGTTCCTATTTCTACTCAGAAATAATTTTGGGGAGGTGAAAACACGAAAGAGGCTTACCCTAGGGTTCTTATTTCTTCTCTTTTTATTACTTAATTCTTGTTTTAAGTACATTAATTCTATAAATTTGAATTAGATTATGAGTGTCTAAACACCCTCTTTCTAGGGTTGAGGTGACGAACATAATTATTAGCATATATTCAAGTTTGTTAATATTAATTATCATATCTGGTTGTTCTTATATTCTTGTAATAACTATTCTATTGATTCACAACCTTTAGAATACATTTATATTTTTTTGTGAGCCTAAAAAACATAACATTAGATTAGAATGTAGAACATAAGGAATGGGTTTTTGCCTTTTAGATGAATTAAAGATAAGATTCACTAGGATAGGAATATACCTAATTTTCCTCATTTGGCTCAAAGATGGGATAAAATATAAATGCATCTGAATTATTTTCCACATCCCTTCTCAATAATGTAGATATGAGGCTAATGTAAATAGATGATTAGAGGCTCTAAAGACCATAATCATGGTGTTAACCCATGAATCTACAACAAAAATAGATAACTTAACCAATGAGATCGTATAACTTTGCATGATTGTTCCAGATGCCTTGAACCTGGAATCCTCCTAATTTTAATTTCCATTATTGTTCATTGTTACTTTTATCATAATAAAACTCAAATTCTCATTGATTGCAAATCATACTCATTTAACTTGAATAGTGGTACTTGAATTGGATAGTTTTCTAAATATCAAGTCCATATGGGATCAAATTTTGGCTTACAAGAGACACTTTATTACTTGCACAACCACATATACTTGCATGTGTATTTTGATAAAACAAGGCCTAAGGGGGCGATGATAAGAGATAACATCAACAGGGTAGTTTCAGTGTGAGTCAAAGTGGCTCATAATTCAAAGGCAGAGGCTCTCAGTGTAGGAATCCTTCTTATCTATCTTATCAGCAATAGGGTCACTCTTGTAGGCTCATTTATGCAGTACTTTAGACCATAAATGAAGGTCAATCTAGCTATAGAGACTATAGGTAGTAGTCAGTGCTTGAGAGGTGCACAGTCAGGGTCTTCCAATAAAAGTGGCCATTCTAAGATAGCCTAATCTTTCAGACAAACTAGAGTGCCCAAGTTTGTTATGATTATGGGTTTTTAGTTATTTCTATAGAGAGTGTCCCTAGCGTAAGAGGATTTATCCTGCAACACAGAGTGTTCAGTCGATAAGAGCAATTCCATCTCTAGTGAAGGGTGGTGCTCAAAGTTATAAGAGTAGGCCTTGGGGTTATAAAGAAGGTGCTCAGGTAGGTAAGATAGGTGATAGGTTGGTAATCATTCTAGAGGTGGATGGTTTTAGTTGTATGTTGTACTTGGTAGGACAAAAGCAGAGTCTTTGGATGTAATTATTATGGGTACTATTTCAATATACCATCATCCAACTATTGCTTTATTTGATCTAGGATCCACTTATTCTTATGTTTCTACTTATTATGCACTACCATTTGAGTTGTCTTGGGAGCCTTTCTCTATGCCATTGTATGTATTTACTATCGTAGGTGATTATTTAATGTATATTAGGTCTATAGGTCATGTGTTGTAACCTTTCAAGAGTATGATACTTGGGCTAACCTTATTATACTAGATATGATGGATTTTGATGTAATTTTAGGCATGGACTGGTTATCCACTTATCATTATTTCTTGGATTGCTTCGACAAGATCGTTACCTTATCCATGACTGGCATACCCCCAGGTATATGGTAGGGTTCTTTTAGCCGCACACTAGCAAAGATTATTTCTTATGTTTAGTCTAGGAGATTGGTCTTGAGAGGTTGTGATTCTTATGTTAATTATGTTTGGGATATTAATGTTTGAGAGTATTTAGGTTGATTTTGTTCCTATTGTTCATGAATTTCTTGATGTTTCCCTCCTGACCTACTTAGTCTTCCCCCTAACCATGATATTAAGTTTTCTATTGGTATAGAGATAGGGACCTAACCTATTTCTATGGCACCTTACCATATGGCTTCTACCAAGATTAAGAAGCAGAATTCATAACTTTAGGATCTCTTGGTTAAGGGTTTTATTAGGCTGAGTGTATCACCTTGGGGTCCTTCTATACTTTTCTTGAAGAAAACATTTGGTTCCATATGTATCTTTATCGACTACAGGCAGCTAAATAAGGTGACTGAAAGGAATAGGTATCTTATGTCTCAAATTGATAATTTATCTGACCAACTTTAGGGTGTGACAATGTTTTGTAATATTGACTTAAGATCCAGTTACCACCAGTTGAGGATTAGGGAGGAGGATATCCCTAAGACAATATTCAAGACTCGTTATGGTTATAATGAGTTCCTTGTAATATATTTTGGGTTGACTAATACCCCCAACCACATTCATGGACTTGATGAATCATATTTTAAGGATCTATTTAGACTCCTTTGTGATAGTCTTCATTGATAATATCCTTGTTTATTCGAGAAGTAGAGATAAGTAGGAGCAATATTTGAGGCTTGTGCTCCGGACTTTGAGAGATCATAGGCTTTTTTCCAAATTCTCAATGTGTGAGTTTTGGTTAGTATCTGTGAAATTCCTAGGACACGGGGTATCTATGGATGGGATTATAGTAGATCCAACAAAAATTGAGGCTATTCGAGATTAGGCCAGACTTACATCTCTAATTGAGGTTTAAAATTTTATTGGTTTGGAAAGCTACAATAGGTGGTGTTTTTAGAAATTTTCTACTATTACAACACCTATGACCACATTAACTCAGAAAATGTTTCTTTTTAGTGCTCTGATGTGTGGGAGTCAAGATTCAAAATTTCAAAGACTTGCTCACTTTTGCTCCTATTTTGACTCTTCTAGTTGAGGGTGAGGGATTTATATTTTATTGTGATGCTTTTGATGTAGGTTAGGGTAGTGTTTTGATGCAATAGGCTTGAGTTATTGCTCATGTATCGAGGTAGTTAAAGGTGATTAAGTGGTAGTTTTTACACTTAAGATCTAGAGGCATTACTTGTATAGTGTTTATTATGAGATATATAATAACCATTATAGTTTTCAATACATTATTACCTAGTGGGAGCTTACTCCCAATATTCAATTCAATCTGGGGTAACTAACACGTATAGTGATTTGAGGTAGCACTAATTATGGAGTTGTATAAAGAAGGATGTAACAATCTTTGTAACTAATTGTTTTTGTTGTCAACAGCTAAAGGTAGAGTACCAAAGATTATGTGGATTTCTTATATGATAACCAATTCCTAAGTGAAAGTTGGAGCAAATTACTATGTACCTCGCGAGTGGTTTGACTCTTACTTCTTGTGGTTCTGACAATATTTGGGTTTTTTTAGATTAGTTGACCAAATTGGCTCATTTTATCCCAATTTAGATTTTCTTCAATATTGAGAGGTTAGCCTCATCTATGTTTGGGTGGTAGTTCACCTTCATGGAGTACTTGTGTCCATTATTTAAAATAGACACTTTTAGCTTCTGGAGGATATTTCAGGAGGAGTTGAGTACTTAGGTTGATCTTAGCACCACATTCTACTCTAGAGAGATAGTCAGTCGAAACAACTATTCAAGTTTTAGATGATACATTTCATGCGTGTTTAATGATTTTGGAGGTTAGTGGGAGCAACACATAGCCTTAACAGAGTTTGGTTAAAATAATAACTAACATTCAAGTACTGAGATGGCACCATTCGAGGCATTGTATGGTAGGCTTTATCAATCTCTGATTGACTAATTTGAGACTTTTGAGGTTAGTCATCATGAAACCAACTTGCTTCATGAGTATTTAGATAGGATGCGGGTAATTTAGGATAGGTTATGGGTAGCTCAAAGTAGACAGAAGAGTTATGATGACCACAAATGTCAAGCTTTGACATTTTTAGAGTTGTCAATCGAGTTTTCCTTTGAGTATCGCCTATGAAAGGTGTTATTATGTTTGGTGTCATGGCTCGAACTAGGGTTTGGCCATGACGGGTATCTCAAGTCCATCGAGGACCGGAGACCACTCCCTTTACCTAACCAAATAGAACACAATACGACTAGCAGCGGATGAATTCCAAACATATAACAAGGTAAGTTGAGTTCCAAACATATATCAAGATAAGCTACTCAGAAATGAAATTTATGAATTTCAACAACATCCTAATCCACAGTAATCCACAAAGCCTCTAAATAGACCAAAACCATTCTAAGTTGGGATATGCCCCCGACGATATCCAAAAGAGTCTAATAGAAGTAGTCTAAGACATAAATAAAACATGACTGTAAAATGATAGCCCTTCTGGATAATCGAAGCTCACCACTTCAAACTTGACTGCTGACAACATAGAAATCCTATCACTACGTAGTAAAAGTAGATGTGTCTCCAGTTCCTGCATCGTGTGGGGATACAATATCCGAAGACGGTTAGCAAGGTAAGCGCTAGCATGTAACTCAGGATAAGGATAAAATAATGCCAATTCTAAAATCCAGTCTAAACTTAATGTACATGTTTACATACATACATGCATACATACATAGATATATCTATAAGATGTTGGGATAGGCAACAAGGCTTAGTATGCAAGTAAAAATTATCCTGGACTATGTAGCTTAACCGTCATAAAAAGGCAACCATATGCTATATAGGTTTAGCTACCCCAGCTGAAAGGGCCCCAATGCCTATTGGACGTATGAATCAGAGGTATCAAGGAAGACCAGGAAATGGCCCAACCTTATGGCATTCCAAGATATATATAAATATCATTAGTGTGAACTATGCACATGATTATCAAGACCAACCCCCACACCGATAAATGTGAGTTTTCAGTATCAGTCCCCCCGGGACCTCCAGCTTCACAACTTATCTACATAACCCCCATTAAGCCCAATTAAATAATTTTCACATAACCCATCCATTTAACCAAATAATTGATCACTAAGGTACACCATATGTATCATCATACCCTTACACTTTCAAGCTTATAATTTTTCCATTACAATTCCATTAACTTGGGGGAATTCTCCGACCCTCTTTGTTTATTAATTCAACCCAGCGGAATGCCTCAACCCTCGAGCTTCAAATTTAAAATCAAATCATGGAAAACAAGGCCTTCAAAATTCATGTTTACCAGTTTAACCATTTATGCAATGCAATAGTATAGGTAAGTAAGTCAAATCGTGTGGTAAACCATCTTTCAAAACCAATTACACAAGTGGGTTGAGGGAACACAATTTCCATAGCAAATTTTCAATCCGAAATCATCAATTTAGGGGAATGCCTCGACCCCCCTTTTCAATTCCCATCCCATGCACCCAAGTAGTTTAAAACCATTAATAAAGCACAAACAATGCATGTAAAATCATGGGAATCCAATTCAAGTAATATTTATTCAAAAACCTTCAAACCTATATTTATAAACCATAATTAAATCACATAAGTAATAATTTAATTACATGATTACAACAAAATAAGTTTTGGGGAAGAGAACATGCCTGAAATATTAAGAATTATGGAGAGAAATCAACTCTTGGAAGCTCTAATTGCCAATTTCTTAAAACCCTAGGTATTCTTGACTTAGGGACATAGAAGATAAGAGAGCATGTATTTAATGGTTAACTGTGAAAAATAAGGTCCCCAATATATTTTATGGTTGTGGGTCTTAAGTGGGGAAAGTGGGAAATAACAGGAATGCCCCCACTTAGAAGTGTAAAAAAGGCCGCCCAGTCGTCATGGGTCACCTTACAACTCATGATGTCCGAATACGAGCAATCTCCATAAATCATAGTCTAAGCAATAGCTCAAGGACCCCTCGTTATTGACCCTATGAGTCACACACTATGACTCATAGGTGCCATTAGGACACGTAGGATCCTAGTTGTGGTCAACACAAAAACATTAGGCACCTTTACTAGTTTGGCTAAAAGAAGAACTACACAACTCATATAGAGTCTTGATGACACATTGAGTCTAGTCGTACTCAGTACAGACGCCTTGGGAAACTTTACTAGTCACCAAATAATTTGGGCCCTACGACCCGTATGGTAACCTTACAACTCATAAGGTAAGTTGTAGTTAGGGAAGTGAGTTCAAAAACTCAGGAATTTTCTAGGGCTAAAATCTGGGGTGTTATATTTGGGTAGAGGGGTAAGCTTAGCCCTAAGAATATTGGTTCAGTTGAGATACTTTAAACTGTTAGAGAGGCAGTGTATGAGTTAGACTTGCCATTAGACTTTGCAGCTGTTTACCTAGTTTTTTTATTTATCTATGTTGTGGTGCTACATTCTTGATGAGTCACATATGCTTTGGTGGTACTCGATTCAATTAGATGATAGGATGACCTTTATGGAGGAGATAATTTTTATATTGGTAGGGAAGTCAGGTAGTTTCACTCTAGAGAGATTTCAGTCATTAAGGTTTAGAGGAATCACTGTCCAACTGAGGAGGATACCTGGGTGATTGAGAGTAAGATGCAGGCCTAGTATCCCTTCCTATTTGAGCCTTTGGGTACATCTTGATCCTTTACTTCATAAATGAAAGTCCTTTTAGTAGTGGATATTATAATGACCCGCTGGGTTATTTTCTTAATTTCTGCACTATTTCAATATTTAGAGATTCCCCATAGCTGCCCTAACTCATTTATGACTTGCTGGAGCCAACAATTCAGTTACTAGGTAGTTTGTTTGATTTTTAGAGCCAATCCCTTATTTTTAATTTTTTACTGTTAAGAATTAGGTATCGAGCCTAAACTACAGGTAAAATACCTCATATGCCAATTTTGAAAGCTTCATTAGATTCAAAACATCGATTCTAGGCTGGAGGACTCTTGGTTCTGGTCCAAAAATTTCAAGACTTGTTTAGAGCCTGTAGGTGGATTTTGGTTAAAGTGGACCTTGCATATGGGCTCTATATTTCATCAAAATAACCTCGAATTGAAATTTTGGATGGCTTTGTTGAGTTTGTAATATTAAATTTTACACGGTAGCATAGTTTATCTGTATTCACAGGATTTTAAGTAAATGTCGTGGGTTTGACCAAAAACTTGGGAAATTCGATAAGTTGCTGGTGCAGCTTCATCTGTTGTAGGAAGAAAATATCCTTCACATTCGCGAGGCCATGGATGCATTCATGAAGGCCAAGGTTATTGGCGATTGTGTTTGCATGCCAATCTTTACATTTGTAAAGAATCATATGGCTGCTCGGTTCAGCTTCCTCCTTTTATTCATGGTGGACCAGCCTCATTCGCGAAGGGTAAGTCGGTCCATGCATTGCGTTTGTGATGGATTCCCCACAATCATAATGAAGGGACCCTGGCAATATTAAATGTTGTGAAACCTGATTTCTCACCATTTTTCTTAATTCCCAAGTCCTTTAAAATTCTTAGAGAGCTAAGAAAGTGCGAAGATCAATCCTTAGGCATTCAGGGTGATTTGCAGACATCATTTTGAAAATCTTCTCACCTCTATTTTCATAATTATCCTTTAAATTCTTGATTAAGTTTCCATTTTAAACCCCAATCCCTAGTTTACTTTATAGGTTGATTTAGGGTTCTTTTTTTGGTCAAATAAGAAATTTTTCATTCAACCAAAGTATCAACATTACAAGGTCCTGCTAGTCTTTTTGGACTCAAACTAGCTACTCAGTTCTCTTTTGATAGATAATTTGTTTACAGTATATCTAAACTAGCACTACATTCAAGCATTTTACATTCAAATCTTGCTAATTTGGATATCTTATCAATTGCTTCAACCTTGAGCACCATTTGGGATATTGTTTTCCTATTTGTGGATCTCTAATAAAATATCATGAATCTTCTGTGTTGATTCTTTAGCTTGATTCATAAACCTTCTTGCATTCCATTAAGTATACCTTATAGACTGCTGCCGCATAACAAAAGCCCAGTAGTCCCGAGGTCTGCTATTTTTGATCATTTTGGTGAGCCAGGCAACTTGTTGATTCCATTCCCCAATAGTCTTGTTATATCCTAGCCATTTTAATAACCCTAGCCAGATGCTTGTCGAGTATGGACATTTAAAGAAAAGGTGGTAAGTTGTTTCTATTATATCCCTTTTATATAACACACAATATATGGACGCTATTTTTCCCTACTTCAAGATTCAATCCACTGTATTTAATCTATTTGTAGTGCTAACCATAAAATGAACCTTTGCCTTAGAAGTTGGCCTTGCACTAACACTAATTTCCTCCACTCCACTTTGTTATAGTGAGGTAGCATTCCTAGGTATATTTTTGTTATGCTTAAACCTTGAACTCCCGTATATGCTTGTAGTTTATCCTGGATAGTACCTGTACCTTCAAGCCATTTTTTGCATCAATAATCTTCTTGACAAGCCAGCTTGCTTTTTTTGGAGTTTTCACTGTGTCAATTGTCATATTCTTTATATAGTAAGCATGGATCTCTCTCACCTATAATCTATCTTGTTTTTGTTTCACAACCCATAAGAGTTTGCATATTTCTACCCTATTCTATCTAATAAGATCGATTACATTTAAACCATCTGCTGTTTTAGGCATGCATACTGTTTCCCAAGAAACCAAAGCCTTTTTTGAACACTCATTACTGCCAGTCCACAAAAAGGTCCTATACATAGTAGTCACTAAAGCCAACACTTTCTTAAGGAGAGTGAATATATGAGCCCAGTAGGTCTGTATTTCAAATAACACACTCTTCACCAGTTGAAGTCTACCACTGTAAGATTATAATTTAGATGAACAACATTTGACTCTTGCTATCATCCTCTTCACTATTGGCAAGCATTGTTAAATTGAAAGTTTTTTAGTTGATAGAGGCACTTCTAGGTACTTGAAGGGTAGTTACCCAAGGACATTCCCAAGTTAGTCAGTATTTTATCTTTAAACTAAGCCTCCACTCCTGCAATGTATAGTGAACTCCTTTCCATATTTGTATGAAGACCTGATACTCTAGCGAACTATTGGAATGTATTAAATAGCAAGTTGGTTGAGATTTTATCAGCCTTGCAGCTCATTAGCAAATCATAAGCAAAATAGATATAGATAATACCCAGTTTTTCACACCTTGGTGGTAGTTAAATTGTTATAAGCAGTTCTTTTGTACCTAATTTTCGTCCATTTTTTATAGTAAATGATCCTTGAGCTTAAAGGGGAGTTTTGAGAATTTTCAAAGTCATGATTCCGTAGGCAGGCCCTGCATGAGGTTTTTAGTTTGATTTGGACTCAGAGAATTTATATTAAATATGGGTATTATTATTCTTGTGTTAATGCATAAATTACTATTTTGATTGCGTGGGATCATGCGGGGGCTTCTCAAAAGGGAAAAATTCTAGCTGAGTCTACTCCATCAAGCTTTTAACTTCTTTCAGGTAGGTTAGGCTTACTTTTCTCTTTGATTGAGCTTTATTATGATATTGGTATGGTATTATGCTGGCGATTTATAAGGTTTTAAGACTTTTTTGTATGTTTGATGACTTTTGGATTATTTATCCACTTAGATAGCTATTTTAGGTAGAGTTTGGGCTCACTCTTCCTCCTTGGTGTTAGGTTGTTATCTTAAGCCTAGCTTTAACTTATTTAATATTTAGTAGTGGTTCAATTCTGGTATCATGGTTTAGGGGAATTACAGGTTTGGTCTCACTATTTTTTACTTTAAGTTTTAATTATTAGTACTCTCTTCCTTGTTTGCACCCCAGGCTAATAAGGGATCTACTGGGGTTTCCCTTTATCGGATAGGACTTTGATCCTCTCTCCTTCTACTACTTTTGGGGCAATATTTACTTTTGAGAATACCTATATATTTGATAATATTTAGTACTTTTATTCTTTTTACTTAGTGGATTTTGTACTGACCTTATTAGGTCATGGGATATTTCTTTTGTGTCGTTCTCTCTTTCTTTCATTTGATATTTGTTTTATCATACTTAAATTTATCTACTTACAATTTTGTTATGTTCTTGTTTTTGGTATTTATCATACCTTCCACCAATTTTCTCATCTGGTAACATTCCGGGCTATGATTTGGCTTACCTACTGGCAGCCTAAAATAGGTGCCATCATGACTCCAAAAGTTTGATTAAGATAACTTGGTATTAGAACCTAGGTTCACCGGTATTTTGGTACAAGAGAAAGTGTCTAGTAAAGTCATGTGTATCAGTCTATGACATTTATATCTTATCTTTGGGAGGCTACATGGCATTTTTAGGAAAAACTCAATTCTTTATTTATTTTTGTGGGTCAAGTCTATGTTAGTTTCTAAAGTTCTCTTTGGTTCACACTTTCACTAGTGGTTAGGACTCAAGCTATACTGATCAGAGATGAGGACCCCAAGTTTACAGCTAGGGAACCTACTAGAGGTCATTGCTGACCCAGACAATGAGGCCATGCTAGGGTTGTAGTCTCTACAAGGGTCAGGACAGGGAGCCTTTACTAAATCCTGTTATTGCTCTTGAGCTAGAGATTTTTCCACCCCAACCATTAATGGACCAAGGGAAGCCTAGGCCTTACCTAGGTTAATTTCTACTTAAGTTCTTACAGATGCCTTACTTCAGACCAGAGTGGTATTGATTTAGGAGCGTTGTCTATAATTTGTCTCTCTAAGTTAAGATTCCTCTTGCATCAATAGTTCAACAACTGGTGGTATCTCAACTAGTTATGATAGTATAGAAGCAGAAGATATTGGGATGATTCTTGAGATCGACTCCACCTAGATTTATAAGGGCCCTAAATGAGGATAGTTGTAGAGATCGGAGCAAAGAAAGATATGGTAACTACAGATATAAGGATGATTATAAGAAGAAGAGTGATTCATATTTTCAACTAGGGAATCGTGTCACTGAGTTAAGAATGGAGGCATTTCTTACTAAGCTGGTTAAGGGTTCAGAAAGTCAAGCAAGTTCCCTTAAGAAGATTAAGGCAGACATTTCAGGTTTGACCCAGAAAGTGGAATTCCATGCTATTGCAATTAAGCAACTTGAGAAAAAAATTGGTAAGATGTCAGTAACCTTAAATCAGTGTCAATCAAATACTCATCCAAGTAATACTGTGCAGAATCCAAAGAATGACAGTCATTGTTTGGAAATTTCCACTAAAAGTAGTATGGACAGCATTGATCCTCCCATGCCTGTAGTTGATGAAGATAGGGATGATGTTGTTGATGTAGATGAGGCACTTGAAGCAAAATTTCAAAAGTTAGTGACTAGTGGTGAGTCATCACAAAAATTAAAAGGTGTTTACAAAAGAGTTGAGAAGGATAAAGGCTAGAGAAAGGCAGATGAGCTAGCATTGAAGACCATTCCACGAACTCATCTGCCTTTTCCTCAGAGATTGAAAAAGAAAGAAGAGGAAGGGAAGTATAAGAAGTTCTTATCGATGTTAAAGAAACTGTCTGTAAATATTTCTATTGTAGAAACATTGGAGAAGATGCTTGGATACACTAAGTTCTTGAGGGATTTGGTTACTAGAAAGCGGATGGTGAGTTTTAAGCCTACTGATAATATGCATCATTTAGTGTCATTGCTTTCTGATCATTGGTTGAGAAGAAAGAGGAACTTAGTGCATTTTCTATTCTATGTAACATTGGATCCTTTAACTTCTCTCGAGCTTTATATGATTTGGGAGCTAGTATCAAACTAATATCGTTGGTATTATATAAGTAGTTGGGGTTAGAGACACCCAAACATCTATCCATAAGGTTATTGATGGTTGATCGGACTGTGAAAAATCAATCAGTATTTTGTGTGATGTTTTGGTGAAGGTTGTATCCTTCATATTTTTAGCTGATTTCGAGATCCTTGACTGTGAGGTGGACTTCAAAATCCCTAATATCTTGGGAAGGCCTTTCCTAGACTTTGGTAGGGCCTTGGTTGACATGGAGATAGATAGATGAAGTTCAAACTCAATGATGATCATGTTACTTTTAATGTATGTCGGTCTATACGACAGCAGAAGAATATGAGAGTACTGTCCATGATTGATACTGTTGATAATGACGCAGTGATTATTCCCATTGAAGAGAGACTTGAGGTTGAGGCAATAACAATAGTTATCAGGAACTTTAATAGTGATGATATTGATAAACGATAAGATGGTGAGCGCATTTTATGGTAGAGGTTCTTATAATTATGCTACGAAGAAGCTAGATCTTGATCCAAAGAATAGAACCACTTCTTTTGCTCAACTATATATTGAGGAGCCATCAATTTTGAAATTGAAGGCCCTTTCATCTCACTTGTGGTATGTAATTTTTGGGGTCGATAATACATTACCGGTCATTATTGATGTTGGGGTATTGGAGACACAAGTTGAAGAATTAATCTCAGTGTTGTAGAGAATCAAGAGGTCCATCAAAAGGACTATTATAGAGATTATGGGGATTTTGCTAATCATTTGCACTCATAAGATATAGCTTGAACCAAAAATATACTCAGCACCAATGTCGGTTAAGTCCCCTTATGTGGGAGATTGTAAAGAAAGATATTGTTAAGTTGTTAAATATTGGAGTGGCTTACCCTATTGCAGACCAAAAGTGGGTCAGCCTAGTAATGTGTACCTAAGAAGGGTGGGATCACTGTGGTCCCAAATTAAATTAGAAGAATGAATTGGTGCCTATGAGATCATTTACTGGATGGAGAGTATGCACGGGTTATATGAAGTTGAATACTTGGAATCAAAAGGACCATTTCCCTATGCCATTCCTGGATCAAATGCTAGACAGACTTACAGGCAAGGGTTGATACTATTTTCTTAACAGGTACTCGAGATACAATCATATTTCAATAACTCCCAAAGACTAGGAAAAGAATACTTTTACTTGCCCTTATAGGACTTTTGCTTTCAAGCGGATGCCATTCAAAGTATGCAACGTTCCTTCCACTTTTCAGCAGTGTATGATGTCACTATTTTCTGACCTGGCAGAGGATACTATAGAGGTTTTCATGGATGACTTTTCAGTAGTTGGTCTTTTAATAATTGTTTGGCCCATTTGGACAACGCACTCCAAAGGTGTGAGGAGTGCAATCAGGTGTTAAATTGAGAGAAGTGCCATTTTATGGTAAAGTAAGGTATTGCTCTTAGTCACAAAATCTCAAAGTGGGGTATTAAGGTGGATAGAGCAAAGATTGAGATGATTGAGAAATTACCTCCTCCAGTCTCAGTTAAAGGTATCTGAAGCTTTTTAGGTTATGCCAGATTTTATAGGAGGTTCATCAAGGACTTTTCTAATATTGTTAATCCTTTAGGCAAGCTTTTAAAGAAGGAGGTGAAATTTGTATTTGATGATACATGTCTCAAGGCCTTTGAGTACCTTAACGAATGATTGATCTCAACTCTTATTATTGTGTCTCCTGATCAGTCTTTATTATTTGAGGTTATGTATGATGCTAGTAGAGTGGCCTTGCCTGTTTTCCTAGGCCAAATACATGAGAAATTATTCACCGATCTATTATGCTAGAAAGGCATTAAACCCCACACAGAAGAACTATACGGTCACTGAGTAGGAGTTACTTGTGGTGGTTTTTTCCTTTGACAAATTTTGATCCTATTTGATGCTATGCCTCATATTAGTCGTAGCTTAGTTTATCTCATAGTGCATGTTTAAGAGGTTTAGAACCTAGAAATTCAGCTAAGTTTTGGGGACTTAGTTTTATTTTTGGCCTCTTAACTTTGATTATTTTTAAAATGACCTTCCCAACCTCGAGACGTAAGTTTTTGAGTTAATTCACGTTCAGAGGTGTAAGGAGCATATCTCGGGGAAGTTTTGGATTTTTTAAACGAGTATTAAGGCACGTTTGGATTTCATTTGCAACACCTCACCGTGATGGGGAGTTCATCACATCGCGGTGATGGGTCAATCGGCTTTCCAGTTGTGAATTTAAATTCTATATGGGTAGTCTTGTCTTTTCGCCTCGCCCTAATCCATAATAACACAAGATTTACCTTCAGTTAAGGCATTATTTACCCACTATCCCCAATTTTACTCTCAAATAAATCCTAAGCTTTCCTTGGTTCATCAAATTAAATCCTCTCCCCTTCAAGAAAACTCAAGAATTCAAGCTTCACCATCCAAGAACTTTCAAGAAAGTTGTCCCCTTTCAAGATTTAAGTATTAAAGGTATGTGTGATGTTTATCCATGGGCCTTTTCAACCCATGGAGTTCAAGAATCCTTATTTTATATCAAATTGTGAGTTTTGATACATTTTATGATTAATTATCCCCATGAATTGTTATGAATTTTGATTTTACATCATGTTTACAATTGTTTTCAATGGAATTAAACCTTACACGTTTGAATGATGATGTTTTCATGTTAAAGCCCAGAATTATGGTTTTTGTACAGTAGCCATATGAATATTACATGTTTTAAACTATTCTCATTCTTTAATTCATGACCCTCATGTGTTTGATGAAATGTGTAAGAGTCAAATTTTGAACAAAGATCCCTTTATGGTTTTTAAGGCTTTATATGCCCTTATTGTTATTTCCATTTTGTGCTGCAGGTTATAAATACCCAAAATTTAGTTATTTACATAGTTTTAGTAATTACAGAATGAATTCAGATAAACCATAAACATCGTCATTCAGTTAGTTGTTATGTTCAGTCTGGCTCAGTTAAACTTACGCCAGTTCAGTAATCTGTGTCTTTCAGTTGGGAGTAAAAATTAGCATTGAGTGAATGTAGGGATGGCATATGCCCCGTCAGTATGCATGAGACACTTGTCTCCCCTGTCAGTAGGCATGAGACATTAGTAGCAGTCCTTAGGTTCTAGACTTACGGTGCCACCGTAGATTTTGTGGGGTCCCCCATCAGTTAGGCATGACACCTTCGTCCTTCAGGACGTTAGATTAGTGGATCCATGCAACCAAGGTTAGTACCCATGGAACGGTACTGACACCCTTCCAACAGGGGTTATAGATTGGATCCTGATAGTATATTGGGCATGTCGGTTATAGCTAGCTCCCACAGTCTCAGTTTAGTATTCAGTACAAAGTTCAATTTTGGGTTTTCTTGACCATATAATATAGTTATCAGTGTTTCAGTATTTTAGTTTACAGACCATATTAGACATGTTTTATGCTTGGTCATGCATTCTTAGATTTTACAGTTTTCATGAATTTATGCTCAATATTCTCATGCTATTCAGTCAGTCATCATCCCATGCATATAACCTATGTATTTCCGTCTAACCTTATCTCATATACCAGTATACTCAAAGTACTAATCGCATACTCATTGCTTGTGCTATGATGTTTAATATCATAGATTCGGACACTCAGTTTTCTAACCATACTTAGGCAGATCAGCTTATCAATAGTAGCAGTAGTGGTGAGTCCTCATCCTTCGAGGATAGATTTATCTTATATTCAGTTATGTCAGCAGTTCAGTTATTTAGTCAGTCGGAGTTAGTTGGGGGTTTGTCCTATCAACTTCACAGTTTGTTAGTTTTAGAGGCTTTCAGACATTCAGATAGATAGCCAATTTATCAGTTGTTTTATTAGTATTGTTTTCAATTTCTAAAACCTTATGGCATTATCAACTGATTTTCTGCATATGTCTTCATTATTAGTATATTATTCAGTACTCACAATAGGTACCAGTTCATGGGTTAGCTTATGGTATTTTAGGACCGTAAGCACCGTTGTCGTGACTAGGGGTAACCTCAGTTGATGACATTTGATAAGGACCAAAGTCGTAGTTTATATAGATCATGCATCTTTAAGGTAGCTAATGTCAAAGAAAGATGTAATATTAAGGTTGATACATTAGGTCCTCTTGTTGCAAGAATTTGACTTTGAGGTGAAAGACCAGAAAGACACTGAGAACCAGGTTGCTGATCACTTATTTTCCCTTGAAGAGGAGGAAATGCAGAAGTTAAGGGATGAGCTTGACATAGATGACACTTTTCCAGATGAGCGGGTCTTGGGAAAATCTCAAGACTTAATCTCCTAGTTCATTGATTTTGCTAACTTTTTTTTTGCAAGTGATCTCATTCCTGAAGATTTGTCATTCCAACAACAAAAGTGGTTCATGTATGAGGTTAGAAAATTTTTCTAGGATGAGCTTTATCTCTTTTGGATTTGTGTGGATGGTGTTATTCATAGATTTATTCCTGAGGTAGAGATGATGAGCATCCTTGAGGCTTATCATTCATCGTTAGTTGGGGGTCACTATTGTGGTACTCGTACAACCCAAAAAATTTTGCAGTATGGGTATTATTAGCCAACTATCTACAAGGATTCTTATGACTTTGCTCAAGCCTGTGACTAGTGTCAGCGACAAGGAAATATATCATAGAAACATGAACTCTACATGACACCTATCTTGGATTTGGAGTTGTTTGATTTATGGGAAATTATTTTTATGGGTCTGTTTGTAAGATCCTATGGGATGTCGTACATTCCAGTGGCAGTCAACTATTTTTTAAAGGTTGTAGAGGTGATTGCGCTTCCCAATAATAAGGGTCAAAGTGTCACTGTATTCTTGAAAAAAGAACATCTTTTCTTGGTTTAGAACTTCACCTTCGATTATTAGTGATGGTGGGTCTCACTTCTACAATCATCTTTGTAAGGACCTGCTAAAATATATGATGTGAAACATAAGGTGGCAATACCTTACCATCCACAAAGGAATGGAAGGTTGAGGTCTCTAATTGGGAGATATTGAAGACTGTGAATGCCAACAAGATTGATTGGTCAAGGAAGTTAGATGATGCTTTGTGGGCTTATTAGAAAACTTTTAAGGCCCCCATAGGTGTCTCCCCATATCAGAATGTGTACTGCAATACATGCCATTTGCCGATCGAACTTGAGAACAAGGTCCTATGGGCATTGAAAAGGCTTAATTTGGAGTGGCATGATACAGTTAATTTGAGATTAAGCAAGGTGAATGAGTTGGATGAATTCCTGCTTTGTGCTTATTAGATTTAAGCACTGTACAAGTAAAAGATAAAGTTGTATCATGACAAGAAGATTGAGAAGAGAGTTTTTGAGCCCGATGATATAGTCTTGTTATAGAATTCAAGACTTCGCTTGTTTCCTGGCAAGCTGAAGTCTAGGTGGTATGGACTATTCACTATGCTTTAGGTATTCCAACATGGTTCTATTGAACTAAAATGAGAAGGTGAATCCCCGTTCAAGGTGAATAGGCAGTGTGTCAAGCACTATTTTGGTAACACTGATGAGGTAAAAGTGGTTGTTGATGTAAGAGTTACAAAGTCTGAGTATCCAAGGCAACCGAGTCATGTCGCAATGATAAATTAAGAATTTCATGAGAGGCAACCCATGGGTTTGTTGGAAAAGTCTAAGTAACCAATATAGCCACGTCGTGCTATAATGTTAAATCAAGCATTGGGTAGGAGGCAACCCATTATTTTAGTGTTCACATTTTCTTTTTTTTTGTATGAGTAAAACATAAGGAACCACCTGAAACATGGTAAAATATTGCAAAACTCAGAAAATTACAAGGGGACTTATTGACCCACTTATGGGGGTCATAAGTCCTACTTAAGCCAGGGAAGTGATGCTGTAGCTACCAGAGGGAAAAATTAAGAATTTTAGGTCTCTGAAATTTTACCTATGAACCCACTTATGGGGATCGTAAGTAGCACTTACGACCTCATAAGGTGGTGTCATAAGTATCAGAACCAAAGTTCAGATAATAGGGAAATTTTTCTGCAACTTACGGCAGACCACTTATGGGCAATAAGTGGCACTTAAGAGCCGTATGTGGTGCCATAAGTGACAAAAAAATTTTGGGTCAAAATTTTAAAAATCTGAGGTAGACCCAAGTGGATCCGACCAGGATTAGCCTACCAGTTTTTTTAAAAGCCTGAATATTGATCCTTATGCCTTATATTCTCAGATTTTGTAACTCACACCATAATTCAAACTCTTTAAATCCCTCATTAATTCTATAAAAAAAAAATCCTTCATTAGCCCATCACTTGCATGCTTAAGAACATTCAAAGGCTAAACATTTCTTCACTACTTCAATTTTATAGTTCTATCTCTCATAATCAAGGTAAATATTCTTGGATTCCATTGTAATAATCATTCAGTTAAGCATAAAGTGAGTTGGTACTTGAATACACTTGATACTTTCATAGAAATCATGAATCAAGGTATCAGGAGACTAGAATGATACTAAAATTGAAATTTTTGCAATGTTCTTGAATAAAAGGCTTGAGATCATCCTACATAGAAGTAGATGTTGAAATAATAGTTAAATCCCTAAAATTTATATGCAATTACTGTGTTTAGGAACTTAAATAACATTGTTGTATGGAAAATTGGACTTGAATAGGATAAATACACTTTATGGGGATGTAAAATTTGAAAAATTTAAAGTACCCTCAGAAGGGTACCTACAAGCCACATAAGTAGCACTTATGGGCCATAAGTGACTTCGTCGGTATCAAATTTGAAGGCCTAAAATGTCAGGTCTTTGTCTGGAATATATGAAGGCCACATACGGGCCGTACAAAGTGCCCTACCCTAAAAGTTCTTATTTTGTTTCAAATTTTTCATTCCATTCTTCTCTTTCAAGCACTAACAACTAATTTTTCAAGTACTATGGCACCCAAGGCAACCTCAAAGAAAAGAGTTCAGTCAAGGCTTCGAGATGAATCCCCTGAGTGAAGGAGTGATAGATTGCCCCAGAAAGACTAGAGGCTCCACAAACTAGGAGATAGAGACTGGCTGTAGCTGCAACCGTCGTTGTAGCCACTTTGGGCATCCTGGGCACCCATCCTGCCCCCACACAGACTCAATCAGGGACTCAGCCACATCTACATAGGCTGGGGCCTAGACGACGATATCTAGACCAGTTTCTAGGCCAAGGATAAAGTAAGCTAGGAATTCACCACCTCACTCTTCCCATTCTAAGGAGGGAGAGCATGCTTCTGAGAATGGGCCTGAGGAGAATGAGTCAAAGATTGGATAAGAGGTTGAGTACAGATTAGTTTTTGGTTTGGGTGAGTAGGAGGACACACAGGACCTCAATCGGAGGAGTGGTCAAAGGATGAGTCAACCTCTGTGAGTAAGTCAACATTATCTGTACCTTAGTTTGAGGGGGGTACATTTCAGATGCTACTTTAGGTTTCATCTTCTCAGCACCTGACATAGAGCTCCCTACACAAAATCCTCAGCCTCCCATTCTACCACCAGCTGACCTTGCTTCCAACTCTACATATATCTTGGTTATACCAATAGTTGAGTTAATCTGAGATAGTGTGTAGAGGGGATACGACTGATTTATGAGTGGGATAGCTTTATTACTGATGTGGTTTGACCTAAGAGGACTATTTAGGACAAAAGAAGGTTTGAGTTATCAGGGCTACCATGGGATCTAGATCTATGGGCCTCTTTTGAGCGATACCAGTTGGGGTGGATGGCTCAACCCTAGGGATCCATTTCCAGGCCTTGGTTTGAGATTTCTACACCTCCTACGTTGCCACAATTACTTTGGTCACACCTTAAGGAGGTAGTGGCATAGATAAGCCCAGTTGGAGCACAGTTTGGTGAGATGAGTTTACGTTGATATTTCTATGATGGCTATCTGCCAAGTTTTCTTTGGGCCTCATTTTAAGCATAGAAAGTTTTATATTTCTATGACACTCCAACACCTTTAACTTAGAACATTTGCATGTCCTCAGGAAACAAAACAAAACAAAAACAAAAACAATGCTTAACTAGGAGAAACTAAGTAATTCAAGGTAGTCAGTTAACATTTAAACTCAAAACACAACACCCCCTCCAATCTTATTTTTCAAACCCAACTGTGTATGAACATGAAGCACAACATTGTGAAACAATGGGATCAAGTTATGGTAATTTCCATAGCAATAGACGACCACTCATATATACAAGTTACTCTACCCGAAATAAGAAAATAACTAGTAATATGACTCAAGTGCCCTCACAACAAAAATGTACCAATCACTCATATGAAATAATGCATGTCAATGCGGGGAAAATCAAGATAAACTCATACTAAGAAGAGAAGTTTTAATCAATGCATGTCAAATGCCATACGCTTGCCCTTATTTTTTTTAACCTTCGCATTCATATAGTCAGGATAGGATAACTATAAGACTTTTCTCAGCTTGTAACGTAGGCTAGGAGACTGGTATAGTACATATGGAAATATCAAGAGACTAAGCCTCCTTAGCACTACACTAACCTTGGGGTCTCACTTACTGGAAAACTTTCGTTTATTCCACCCTTATTTCTCCCTTTTATTCTTTTTTGTACATTCAGGCTGGGTGTGGTTTCTTTATTTTTTTTCTGTTGTTTCCCAACTTTTCTCTTCTTTTTCTACCACACCCAGCCCTACTAACTTTTTCTCTTATTTTACCCCTCTTCGTAACCATATTACACTACACACCCCCATGATAGCCACCCTTACTTTAAAAGTTTTGCCTTAGTTGAAGTGCACAATGTCCAAAGAGGAACATGCCAAAACAGGTTCATTGTAATAAAAACGGGAAGGTAAATGATAAAACAAAAAAAATAGGCTACAAGGGCTCAAAATTGGGATCAAGGTATATAATTTACACATGGAAGGTCATTTGGGATAAAAGGTGGACTAAAATAAAAAATGGTCTATGATCCTTTCCTAATTGATAATCCTTCAACCTAGGCAAGATTAACCAGGTATGTTTTGAATCCAACACACAAAGGAAACTAGGAAGTATCTCACTCACACATGGCACAGGGTCAATATCACAAACTACTAGTTATCCAGTTCATGCAATTATTGACAAGTGATTATCATGTACCTAATCCTAATGCCATAGCAAGATCCACAAAGTTCACACATATATACATCACATAGTTCAAAAACATACAATTTTGGAAGGGTATAAAAAATTAACAAAAACATGACTACTACCCTAAATACTTAAAAATCTCCTAATTAACCATAAAATATCACGAAACAAAACACAATATGCCTAAACATGCCAGCTCTACTACGAATAGGACTCTAGGGAAAAGAGGCATGACAACAAAAACCCTAAGAGGACATCAAGACCCAAAAGAAGCCCCATCCTCAACTTAAAATCATGCATTGTCCCCGATGCATCAAACCTCCACAAAACAAGAGAGTTAGGAATATACATGTGGCACCATAGGTGTGGATATCAGACGTCAATAACAAAAACAAATACAAAAAACAAAATACCTTGGGTTTCCTCTTAAGAAACTCCTGATTTACTATCACGGCATGACTCAGTTCCCTTGGGTACTCAGACTTTGCCAAGGTCTATTTCAGCACAAACTTTTACTTCTTTTGAGTTTTCCGTTTAGTGTTTCACTCGCTGTCCGTTCACTTTAATTGGGAAATCACCATCATTATTTATCTCAATAGAACCATATGGGAACACCTTAACCACCGTAAATGGTCCAGTTAATTTTGATTTTAGCTTGCTAAGAAACAAGTGTAGTCTTGAATTGTACAACAAGACCAAATCATCGGGTTTAAATATTCTCTTCTCGATCTTCTTGTCATGGTATAACTTCATTCTTTATTTGTATATGGAATTGGTCCAACTCATTCACCTTGCTCAACCTCAAGTTTGCTGTATCACACCACTCAAATTTTAGCCTTTTCAATGCCCATATTACTTTATGCTCAAGCTCAACCGATAAGTGGGATGCTTTCCCATACACAAGATGTAATGGAAAGTAAACTATAGGTGTCTTATAGGATATCTAATAGACCCATAATACTTTATCTAACTTTTTAGAATAGTCGGTTCTTTTGGCATTCACACTTTTCACCAATATGGACTTTATTTATCTATTGAAGACTTTCACTTACCCACTCATCTGAGGATGGTAAGGTGTTGACACCTTATAACTTACACAATATCTATCAATAAGTGCTTTGAATAAGAGGTTGCAGAAGCGTGACCCACTGTCACTGATAATTGCACATGGAGTGCCAAGTCGAGAAAAGATGCTCCTCTTTAAAAGGCGGTGACATTTCTACCTTCATTGTATAGAAGTGCAACTACCTCCACCCACTTTGATACATAGTCAACCGCTACCAGAATATACCTCATACCATAGGATCTTACAAATGGGCCCATGAAATTAATCCCCTATATATCAAACAAATCCGACTCTAGAATTAGTGTCATAGGGAGTTCCTGGCACAGTGAAATATTGACTTGACATTGACATTGGTTACAGGATTTTGAAAAATCATGAGAATCCTTGTAAATTAAAGGCCAGTAAAACCCACATTGCAGAATTTTAAGGTTGTCGTATGCCACTGTGGTGACCCCAAACTGTTGAAGAATGACAAGCTTCAAGAATGCTCATTATCTCCACCTCTTGAATGCATCTCTGAATCACACCATCAACATAGATCCTAAACAAATACAACTTATCCTATAAGAAATTCCTTACACCATGAAAAAATCTCCAGCGCCATTGGAAGGATAGATCATCTAGGATAATATCATTTGCTAAAAAGTTGACAAAATCAGCAAACTAGGGAGTCAAATCATAAGATGCTGCCAACACTTTCTCATCAGGAAAATCATCACATATCTAAATATTATCCCCTAATTTCTATATGGTCTCCTCTTCAAGTCTGGATAAGTGGTCTATAACTTGATTTTTGTTACCTTTTCTATCATTGACTTCAAAATCAAACCCTTGAAGCAAAATAACCCAACGAATCAATATGGGTTTGGCATCCTTCTTTGAAATCAAGTACCTCAAGGTTGCATGGTCAGTGTGCACTATAACCTTAGTCCCAATCAAACATGACCAAATTTTTTCAATAGAAAAAACCACCACATGTAGCTCCTGGTCTATAACTGTATAATTTTCCTGTATAGGGTTTGAAGCTTTCTTGGAATAGTAAATGGGGTGTAGTATCTTTTCTCTTCTTTGGCTTAGAACATCTCCCAAGGCCACTCTAATCACATCACATATTACCTCAAAAGGTGCTGACCAATCAAGTGATGCAATGATAGGCACTGAAATCAACCTCTCCTTTAGGCATTTGAAATCCTTGAGACAATCATCATCAAAAAAAAATTTCACCTCTTTATCTAAGAGCTTGCATAGATGACTTTCAAATTTAGAGAGGTCCTTGATGAACCTTCAATAAAAGCCTGCATGACCCAAAATACTCTGTATGCCTCTAACTAACACTGGCAGTGGCAGCTTCTTAATCTCTTCAATCTGTACTGTGTCTACCTTAATACCATGTACGAAGATCTTGTGCCCAAGCACGGTACCTTCTTTTACCAGGAAGTGACATTTTTCCAAATTGAGTACGACATTTCACTTTTCACATCTCTGCAGTACACTAGCCAAATAGGCTAAGCCGTCATCGAATGAGTCCCCAATAACTTAAAGGTCATCCATGAATAATTCAATAGTATCTTCCACTATGTCAGAGAATATGTACATCATACATCTCTAAAAAGTGAAAGGTGCATTACACAACCCGAAGGGCATCTACTTAAATTCAAAAGTCCCATAGGGTCAAGTAAAAGTAGTGTTTTCTTGGTCTTCGAGAGAAATCATTATTTGATTGTAACTCAAATACCCTCAAGAAAATAGTACCAACCCCTGCCTTTTAATCTGTCCAACATTTGATCTATTAATGTCATAGGGAAGTGGTCTTTTCGTGTCCACTTATCCAGCTTTCTGTAGGCCATGCATACTCTCCAAATAGTCATTGGCCTCATTGGTACTAATTCATACTTCTCATTTAGAACCACTATAGTGGGAAAACCACCCCAGTATCTAACCACTTGATTATCTCTTTTTTCACTACCTCCAACATAGGAGGATTCAGTCATCTTTGATGCAAAATACTGGGAATGTTGCCTACCCAAACTGTATCTTATGTCTATAGTGGTCTACACAATATCTCTCTTGAACTTTATTAACACTGATATCAAAGATTCCACTTAAGCTCCTACTAAATCTACCATAATAATTACAGGTAAGGTCTTGTTGGCCCCCAAGAATACATACTATAAATAAGGTAGGAGGGCCTTCAATTCTAATACCAGTGGTTCTTTTATCAATGGTGTTGTAAGAGGTGTGGTTCTATTCTTCAAGTAAAGTTTTAGCTTCCTAGAGGCATATTAATGAGAACCGATACCATGTTATTCCTAAACCAACTCATCATACTCATCTATCCCATCACTCTCAAAGTTCATAATCACTGATGCTAATATTTCTACCCCTAATCTCTCCTTAATAGGCACCTCTGCTGCAACCACATTAATTATTAAAACCACACTCATATCATTATGTTGTTGAACTGTCATGTATATGTCCAATACTATTTGCTTATCATTCCATTTGAAAGTGATCTTCTCTAGGTCTATATCAATTGACACCCAGCTAGTGGACAAGAAAGGTCTACCCAAGATAATCAGTGACTAAGCATCCACTTCGTAGTCTAAAATCATAAAATTTGCTGGATACGTGAATGATGCCACCTTTACTTCTACATTTCGCATAATACCTACTATCTTCTTTACAGATAAACCTACCATTAATAATATTATAGATATAGGCTTGAGTTAGCCTAACTCTAATACTTTGTATATCACCAATGGCATTACATTTATTCCTACTTTCATATCACATAAAGCCTACTACCCAGTCGTCATCATCATCACTCCCAAAATTATCATCATTATAAGTTAGCTTCTAAAATTCAGCTTCAGGTGGCTCATCTGCAACCATATTTTCCTTCTTTGGCTAATTCGTAAGGGGCAAAAAGTTCTCATCAGGTGTAACTCACTCCCAGTGTTAATAGCAAGATGATGAACCAGTGTTGGAGGATTTAGCACATTATCTATAGGAAGTGCTCTTGATTGTCTCTCAACTAAAGTAACATAGATTTTCCCATACTGTTTCGCCAACTACTTGATATCAGTTGCATATGAATTTACCTTCTGGACAAATCTTGAAACACTGGTCTTGAGTTCTGTAAGGCAAACTTCTTGACTCTCTTAACCCTTCATCAGCTTAGCCAATATCTTTTCTCTTCTCGATTTTGCATCTTGTCTACCAGGTGGAATGTATTTATCTCAATTATTATAGTTCCGACCATGATTCCCTTTCCATTTGACTAAAACACCTATCAACTGATGATCCACATACTTTGCCTTCTCTTCTAACTCAGACTCATGCAACCTAGAAGCTGTATCCTGAACCCCTAATGCATTAACCCTATACCTAGTGAATGAAATTTTCTTACCATTTCTTCATGCGTGAAAATAGTGGTCCGTCAGGGGATTGGTGGTCGGCCAAGTCATCCGTCACCTTGTTCCAGTAGCTCACTTGTATACCTCTTATCCCTTTTTACTATATTCCTAGTCCTGCACACTTTACAAACACATTAAAATTGGACAAAAACATGAAATGGACTCTAACTATGGTTACAACAACATGTTGTGGGTTGCTTCCCATTAGCGCCTGATTTATTATCACGACACAACTCAGTTATCTCGATTACTCATAGTTTATCGAGATAAAAGATATCAATACTTTTTATCGAGTCTTTTGGACTAATATAAAGTTTGATTCATTGTCCTTTTACTTTGAATACGTTGTCGTCTTTATTTTCAAGATCGACTACTCAAGATGAGTAGACTTGACTAACTTCAAATGGTTCTGACCACTTACACTTGAGTTTACCTGGAAACAATTGGAGCCTGAAATTGAACAGAAGTACCAAATCACCTTTCCAGAAGTCTCTACTTTCAAGTCTTTGGTCATGATACTTTTTCATCTTCTCTTTGTAAAGGTATGCTCTTTCATAAGCCCCGAGATGGAATTCATCCATCTAATTCAGTTACCCTAATCTTAGCTCTACTGCTTTATTCTAATTCAAATTTAACCTTTTTAGAGCCCACAAAGCCTTGTGTTCCAGCTCAACCGATAAATGGCATTCTTTTCCGTATACTAGCTAATATGGTGACATGCCAATTGGAGTCTTAAAAGTAGTCTGATATTCCTACAAAGAGTCATTTAGCTTTCGATCCCAATCTTGCCTATTAGCATTCATTGTTTTGGCTAGGATGGTTTTAATCTCCCAATTCGACACCTCCACTTGCCCACTAGTTTGTGGGTGATATGGAGTTGCTACTCTATGCTGTTTCACCCCATATTTCACTAAAGCTGCCTGAAACACTTTGTTTCAAAAATGGGATCCTCCATCGCTTATAATAGTTTATGGCACTCTAAAGCGAGAGAAGATGTTCTTCTTAAGAAATGCAATAACTCTCTTCCTTTCATTATCAGACAAGGCAACAGCTTTGAGCCATTTGGATACATAATCCAAAGCAACTAAAATGTACTTCATTCCATACGAGCTTAAAAAAGGGCCTGCGAAATTGATGCCCTAGATGTCAAACAATTCCACTTCAAGCATCTTAGTTAAAGAAATTTCATGCCTTTTGGAGATCGACCCCTACCTCTGACATTGGTCATATTTTAGCATAAACTCGTGAGTGTCCTTGAATAATAATGGCCAATAGTAGCCACTCTGCAACACCTTTCTCGCAGTTCGATCACCTGCATAGTGACCCCCGACTTGGGAAGCATGACATGCTTCCAATATGCTCAATATATCCACCTATGGAACATATCTCCTTATTATATTATCAGCACATCACTAAAAAAGATATGGATCATCCCAGAAGTAGTGTGTCACATCATGAAGAAATTTCTTTCTCTGATGAAAAGAAAGATTTCTAGAATCACCTCGCTCACCACATAATTTGCGAAATCAGCATACCAAGGTAGTTTCTCTAGAGAAGCAGCTAAGATATCCTCATCCAAAAATGCATCATTGATCTCCATCTCATCTCTAACTTCTCGCTCACCTTTCATCCTAGATAGATGATCCGCCACTTGATTTTTGCAACCCTTTCTATCTTTGACTTCAAAATCAAATTCTTGGAGTAGTAACACCCATCTAATCAGCCTTAATTTCGTATCTTTTTTAGCCATCAAATATATCAAGGCTTCATGGTCAGTATGGACCACCACCTTGGTTCCAAGAAGATAAGCTCTAAATTTCTCAAAAGCATACACTATAAGAAGGAGTTCCTATTCGGTGACAGTGTAGTTCTTTTGAGCTCCATTCAGAGCTTTGCTGGAATAATAGATTGGATGAAACAATTTGTCCCTCTTCTACCCCAAAGCAACTCCAAGGGCAAAACTTCTTGCATCACACATGATCTAAAATAACTTGGATGAATCCGGTGCTACAATGATAGGGGATTCAACCAGTTTCCCTTTAAGGCAGTCAAATACTTTCAAGCAATCTTCATTGAAGGAAAACCTTGCTTTCTTCTCCAAAAGTTTGCAGAGTGGGTTTGCAATCTTGGAGAAGTCTTTAATCAACCTCAGATAAAAACCAGCATGGCCGAGAAAACTACAAACCCCCTTCATAGAAATAGGAGGTGGTAGTCACTCAATAACTTCAACCTTGGCTCGATCAACATCAATTCCTCTTGCTGAAATTTTATGCCCGAGAATAATGACCTTCTTAACCATAAAGTGGAACTTCTCCCAATTAAGTACAAAATTGAATTCCACACATCGTTGCAAGGCCATACTCAGGTTTGCCAAACACAACTCAAATGAATCTCCTACAACTAAAAAATCATCCATAAACACCTCCAAGGTGTCTTCAACCATATCTGAGAAAATAGACATCGTGCACCATTGCAAGGTGGCATGTGCATTACATAACCCAAACGACATCCGCTTGAATGCAAAAGTGCCATATGGGCATGTAAAAGTGGTCTTCTCCTAATCTTCGTGTAATACCCCACATTTTGGACTAGAATGAAAATCCATCATTCCTATGTGTGGATGTTTTAAAAGCCTTAAATCCTATATAAATTTAGTGTATTAATCAATTATGTAGTGTTGTAATCTATTTGAGCATGAATTTAGATCATAGAGGTCCCCTAACTCAAGTACAAGTGGAAAGCTTTCCTATTGTTCAAGTTTTAGTGAGCATTAAAACTTGGGTCAACTTCAATAGACCATAACTCATTGTATATGAAAAACTGGGTGTCTTAATATATATCAAATGAAATATCTTTGAATTATCTTTCCAACAATACAAATTTCGCCTAAATCCAATATCGGAGCAAAGAGTTTTCCCCATTTTATTCCAGCATATCAAGCTGGAAAATGGTGACGACTTTTCTGATGGGCTATCATATTTCTGATGACCTTTTTGATGACGTCGTCACATTCTGATGACATTTCTAACAACGTCATTAGCCCTGAGCAGAAAATTAAGAATTTGAACCCCCTTTGTGACGATAATTCATGACGGCCTATCACGGACCTGACGGCCTGTCACGGATGACGTCATGTATATTTTTCCAGAAATTGAGGGACATTTTAGTAAGGGTATTTTGCTCTGTTTCCTTCATTTTCCATGACTTATAACACTCAAGGAACGTATTATATTCCATTATATTTAGTTAAACATCTCAAAAAACTCTCTCATACACTCTCAACCACAAGATTAGGATTTTCTCTCAAGATCAAAACTCTTAAGAACAAGCCCTAGGGTTTTCATAGAAGAGTCTATTTCAAGGAAATGTCACCGTTAATCTTCATGAATTCTTAATCTAAGGTATGCGTAGTTTTCATCCATGGGTCCCTTTCATCCATGGAGCTTAAGAATCTTTAAATTATAAATTGTGATTTCCTTGTTGTTTTATGACTATATTTATGTTAATGATTGTTGTTTGGATTCAAGGTTGTATCTTGATGTGTTTTTCATGAATCATGTGAATAGGTTAGTTGGAAACCCATGAATTTGGGTGGTTCAAGATTTCTAAATTTGTTAAGTACACATATTCTCAATATTATGCATGCAAGGTGTTTGATAAAATGCTTAGGATGCTAGAAATTCATGTTTACATAGTTCCATGATATCTAAATGTCAAGTCCATGTTAGCTATATACATCAATATAAATTCCATGCTATTGATGTGTTACTATTATTGTGGTATGAAGCATGTATGCTAATGGAGATATACTATATATACATGAAATATATCCATGCACTCCCTACCATGCTTAAGATGTTGAAGAACTACATTAAGTATAATATCCCCTACTTATGACAATGTGAATTGTGGACTCCAATCTTATGATCAAGTCAGTCATGTTGTGTTAGTTTCTTTTTATCGAGTCCTGAGGGTATTTGTACCCAAAAAATATAGCTGTGTGCCTAGAGCCATGTCATGTTATCACGATACTCAGTTAAGCCATGATTTATAGAATTTAGTTAGTCATGTGACTCAGAAAAACTTAGAAATCTCAGTAGTCTCAGTAGTTTAGTAATCTCAGTGATCTCAGTACTCATTCTATAACTTTAGTATTCACAATCAATCTCAGTAACTTCAGTACTCTTAATCAGTCCTCAGAACTCATTATATTAAATCCATCATCAGAATCCAGTAAAATCAGTTTTAGCTCCGCTAGATAATACACTAGTATCAGTTCAGTTAATCAGTGTTAGTTTAGCAAATTAGTTCAATTAAGTTATTTAGTTTAACCCAGTTATTTAGTTTAGTGTCTTTCATATGGGAGTAGGATTTAACACTGAGCGAACCTAGGGATGGAGGCTCACCCGCTAGAATAGGACTAAGATCCTTAGAAGTAATCCCTAAGTTCCAGAACTATGTAGCTAGCGTAGGTAAGAGATGTCACCCGTTAGGTAGGATTGACATACTTAGGGGTCACACGTTAGCATATTTATATGTATAGGACTGATCCCAGGAGTCACCCACTAGATTAGGACTGACTCCATAGCAGATGTCTTTACTAGTGGTGCGGTACTGACACCCTTCCAGTCAGGGCAGTGATAAGACCTCAATTAGCTTAGCTTGGGGTATGTTAGTTAGATGAACACATCCCATAGTTTCAGTTATAGAGTTAAGGCTTTTAGACATAATCAACTCAGCTTAGTAGTACAGATTCAATACTATTGATACAGTTAATGCTTATTATTGTAAATAGACTTCAAGATTACCCATTAGCTAGGACTAATCTCAACTATGATTAATCAGTATCAGAATCATTAGATTTGAAAATCACCCACTAGATAGGAATGATCTCAGACTAAGTCAAATCATCCTTATTATCAGTATACTCATGATCACCCTCTAGATAGGACTGATCTCAGATTTAGTTACTCCAAGTAGAATGAAACTCAGATAGTTCCATCAGAACTTAAACTGTCAGATACAATCGCTTAATATCAGTTACATCGATTAGGCTGATCATCACAGTTATATCAGTTATATCAATTTTCTGAACTCATGTATCAGTCATATTAGTTATCAGAATTCATGATATCAGTATTTAGCTTCAGGACTGTCAGATACAGTCAACTAGAACAGTTCTTCATAATTTGAACTTTCAAAAATAGTTATTCATCTATTTAGTATCTCAGTATTAGTACACTCTTGTTATCAGTATTTAGACTCAGTAGTTAGTATCTCTACGAGTTTTATTACAATTATGTATGCATGTATGTATTCTCACGTTCATATTAGTCAGCATTGTTCATGAATATAACCCTTTACATTTAGCCTACCTCACTCATATACTTAGTACATTCAGACGTACTGACGTATTTGCGCTATGGTGCTTTCTCTTATGTTACACCATAGGTTCAGAGGCACGAGTTCCAGATTAGCAGTAGCATTCCAGTGTTCAGAGTTTGCAGTGAGTCCTTCTCATTCGAGGATGATATGATTATTGCTATATTTACTATTTAGTTGCTAGATGGAGTTAGTTAGAAACATGTTCCTTCAACTCGTTATTCAGTTCAGTTAGAGGCTTTCAGACTAGATGTCAGATTAGATATTTAGATCTTATTATTTTCAGTATTTATGACTTGTTTTGGTATTGTTATACCCTTTTTAGACATTTTTTTATCAGATGTTTATTCAGTTTGAACCTTATGACCTTTCATGTTCATGATTCTGCATTTTATGTATATTATGCAGTATATAGGTACAAATATTAATCATGGATTAGCTTGTGGTCCTTCGGGGTTATGAGTATCGTGTAGAATTCCAGTTTAAAAAATCAAGATGTTACAAACTTGGTATGAGAGCCTAAGGTTCAATAGAGTCCTAGAAAGACTGAAAGCCACATCTAGTAGAGTCTTGTACATGCGTGTATTGTGCACCACACTTATGTGCAGGAGGCTATGAGATATTTTAGGAATAATTTCCCTTCTTTTAATATTCATGCCGTGCCAGCAAGTCAGTTTAGCAATCGAGCAGTCAGATTTGTATAGCTTGTTTTCTCATTCTTGCATCTATTCATGATATCCAAAACCTCGGAAAATGTAACAATTTCAAAGTAAAACCTCCTAGTAGTTGCAATTTCAGTTCATCTCATGCATCATTCATTAGTTTCTAACTCCCGAAGTTTAGTTATAATTTAGTTTGTAGATGCCCTGTGCATCATCTAGTATCTCCGTAAGGTAAGCATTCTTAGAGGGACATAGCATCCCAAGGGGGAGATACCCCACCTTCTCTTAACGCTCTCATGCCTTAGATCCTTCAATTTCTCCTTGCATAACGAATTCAGTCTAGAATAAAGGGTACTTATAAGTTGACCTTTAAGTTAGACCTCAGCTGTAAGTTAAGTATTCAAAGGTTCAGTTCAGTTCATGATGTTCAGTACATATGTCACATAGCAGAATCAGTCATGTTCTCATGTTTCAGTTCAATCTTAGTGCCTTTACCATTGCATGTTCAGTTGCATGTTCGTGAGTCAGTTCAGTCATGTATTCACGTATCAGATATGCATGGTCAGCTTATCAGTACTTTCAGTCATGCATTCACGTATTATGTCAGTCATATAATCATGCATCAGATATGCATGGATTCAAATTATCAATTAAGTATTAGATATGCATCTCAGTTTGAGAAACTCAGTTTATCGGAACACTCAGCCCTACATTCATAAATGAGCTACCCATGCATCAGATATGCAGGTATAGTATGATATGCTCAGTTTTCAATCATGTCATCCCTGAAATCATGATCAATCATTCATGCTATATATTCGTGTAAGTTGTCTTTTCTCTTATCTCAGCCAGTATCATTTGAGGATGAATGTTCCCAAGGGGGAGATATTGTAATACCCCACATTTTGGACTAGAAGGAAAATCTGTCGTTCCTATGCATGGATGTTTTAAAAGCCTCAAATCCTATATAAATTTAGTGTGTTAATCAATTATGTAGTGTGGGAATATATTTGAGCATTAATTTAGATCATAGAGGTCCCCTAACTCAAGTACAAGTTGAAAGTTTTCCTATAGTTTAAGTTTTAGTGAGCGTCAAAACTTGGGTCAAATTCAATTGACTACAACTCGTTGTATATGATGAACTGGGTGGCTTAATATATATCAAATGAAATCTCTTTGAATTATCTTTCCAACGATACCAATTTATCCTAAATCTAATATCGGAGCAAAGAGTTATCCCCATTTTATTCTAGCATGTCAAGCTGGAAAACGGTGATGATGTTTCTGACAAGCTATCACGTTTCTGACGACCTTTTTGACGACATCAGCATATTTTGACAACATTTCTGACAACTTCGTCAGCCCTGGGCAAAAAATCAAGAATTTGGACCCCTTTTGTGACTACTAGTCACGATGGCCTATCACGGACTTGACGGCCTGTCACGGATGGCGTCAAGCATTTTTTTTCAGCAATTGAGGGACGTTTTAGTAAGGGTATTTTGGTCTTTTTCATTCACTTCCCACGACTTATAACCCTCAAGGAGCATATTATCTTCCATTCTCTTTAGTTAAACATCTCAAAAATCTCTCTAATACACTCTCAACCATAAGATTAGGGTTTTCTCTCAAGATCAAAACTCTCAAGAACAAGCCTTAGGGTTTTCATAGAAGAGCTATTTCAAGAAAATTTTGCCGTCAATCTTCACAAATTCTTAATCTAAGGTATGCATAGTGTTAATCCATGGGTCCCTTTCATCCATGGAGCTCAAGAATCTTTAAATTATAAATTGTGATTTCCTTGTTGTTTTATGACTATATTCATGTTAATGATTGTTGTTTGGATTTAAGGTTGTGTCTTGATGTGTTTTTCATGAATCATGTGAATAGGTTAGTTGGAAAACCATGAATTTGGGTGGTTCAAGATTTCTAAATTTGTTAAGTACACCTATGCTCAATATTATGCATGCAAGGTATTTGATAAAATGCTTAGGATGCTAGAAATTCATGTTTACATGGTTCCATGATATCTAAATGACAAGTCCAAGTTAGCTATATACTTCAATATAAATTTCAAGCTATTGATGTGTTGCTATTGTTGTGGTATTAAGCATGTATGATAATGGAGATATACTGTATGTACATGAAATATATCCATGCACTCCCTACCATGCTTAAGATGTTGAAGAACTACATGAAGTATAATATCCCCTACTTATGACAATGTGAATTATGGACTCCAATCTTATGATCAAGTCAGTTATATTGTGTTAGTTTTCTTCCATTGAGTCCTGGGGGTATTCGTACATGAAAAATATAGATGTGTACCTAGATCCATGTCATGTTATCACGATACTCAGTTAAGCCATGATCTATAGAATTCAGTCAGTCATGTGACTCAGGAAAACTCAGAAATCTCAGTAGTCTCAGTAGTTCAGTAATCTCAGTGATCTCAGTACTTAGTTTGAAACTTCATTATTCATAGTCAATCTCAGTAAATTCAGTAATCTTAATCAGTCCTCAGAACTCATTATATTCCATCCGTCAGTAGAATCTAGTAAACTCAGTTTTAGCTCTGCTAAACAATACCACCAGTATCAGTTCAATTAATCAGTATCAGTTCAGCAAATCAGTTTAGTTAAGTTATTTAGTTCAGCCTAGTTATTCAGTTTAGTGTCTTTCAGATGGGAGTAGGATTCAGCACCGAGCAAACCTAGGGATGGAGGCTCACCCGCTAGATTAGGACTGAGATCCTTATAAGCAATCCCAAGTTCCAGAACTACGTAGCTAGCATAGGTGCGAGATATCACCCGTTAATAGGACTGACATACTCAGGGGTCACCCGTTAGCATATTTATATTTATAGGACTGATCCTAGGAGTCATCCACTAGATTAGGACTGACTCCACAGCAGATGTATTTACTGGTTGCACAGTACTGACACCCTTCCAGTCAGGGCAGAGATAAGACGTCAATCAACTTAGCTTGGGGCATGTCGGTTAGATGAACATATCCTATAGTTTCAGTTATGAAATTAGGGCTTTTAGACATAATCAACTCAGCTTAGTAGTACATATTCAGTACTATTAAATACAGTCAATGCTTATCATTATAAATAGATTTCAAGATCACCCATTAGTTAGGACTGATCTCAACTATGATTAATCAATATCAGATTCATTAGATTTAAAGATCACCCTCTAGATAGGAATGATCTCAAACTAAGTCAAATCATCCTTATTATTAGTATACTCATGATCACTCGCTAGATAGGACTGATCTCAGATTTAGTTACTCCAAATAGAATGGAACTCATATAGTTCCATCAGAACTTAGACTGTTAGATACAGTCGCTCAGTATCAATTACATCGGTTAGGCCGATCATCACAGTTATATTAGTTATATCAGTTTTCTAAACTCATTTATCAGTCATATCAGTTATCAGAATTAATGATATCAGTTTTCATCTTCAGGACTGTTAGACACAATCAACAAGAACAGTTCTTCATAATTTGAACTGTCAGAAATAGTCCTTTATATATTCAGTATCTTAGTATCATTACACTCATATTATTAGTATTCAGACTTAGTAGTCAGTATCTCCACAAGTTTAGTTACAGTTATGTATGCATGTATGTATTCTCACGTTCATATTAGTCAGCATTTTTCATTCATATAACCCTTTGCATTTAGCCTACCTCACTCATATACTCAGTACATTCAGACATACTGATGCATTTACGCTATGGTGCTTTATCTTATGTTACACCATAGGTTCAGAGACACGAGCTCTAGATCAGCAGTAGCATTCCAATGTTTAGAGTTTGCAGTGAGTCCTTCTCATTTGAGGAAGATATGATTATTGCTATATTTACTATTTAGTTTCTAGATGGATTTAGTTGGAGACATGTTCCTTCAAATCTTTATTCAGTTCAGTTAGAGGCTTTCAGACTAGATGTCAGATTAGATATTCAGATCTTATTATTTTCAGTATTTCTGACTTGTTTTGGTATTGTAATACCTTTTTCAGACATTTTGTTATCAGGCGTTTATTCAGTTCGAACCTTATGGCCTTTTATGTTCATGTTTCCACATTTTATGTATATTATACAGTATACAGGTACAGATATCAGTCATGGGTTAGCTTGTGGTCCTTTGGGATCATGAGCACCGTGTAGCATTCTGGTTCATAAAATCGAGGTGTTACACTTTCGGAGTAATACAAATCTGGTTATATCCAGAATAACCATCCAAAAAGCAATACCATCCCTTTCCTGCCAATCGATCAAGAATTTGATCCATGAAGGGCATTGGAAAGCAATCCTTAAACACCCATGAGTTGAGCTTTCGTTAATCCATACACACTCTCCACCCAGTAACAGGCCTTAGTGGGATCAATTCATATTTCTCATTGGCTACAATTATCATTCCCCCTTTTTTGGGCACACATTGCACAGGACTCACCCATTTACTGTCTGATATAGGATGTACCACCCCTGCATCTAACCACAAGATGATTTCTTTCTTTACCACCTCTTGCATAGGTGGGTTCAAGCGACATTGATGCTCAATAGTAGGCACACAATCCTCCTCTAGCTGAATTTTATGCATACATATGCCAGGAGGAATACCAATGATATCTGCAATAGTCCAACCAATAGCTCTCTTATATCTCTTAAGAATAGAGATGAGAGCTTTCACCTGTTGCTCACCCAGATCAACAACAATAAAGATGAGTAGTGAATTACCACTACACAGGAACCCGTACCTTAAATAACCCGGTAACTCTTTTAATTCCAACACCGTTGGGTCTTCGACAGATGGCTTTGTCAGTGGTGTTGGTCGAATTTTAAGATCAAGATCGAGCTTCTTAGAAAAATAAGAGTATGATCCTATTCTCGTTAAAGAAAAAATGGTCTCTTCATAATCCTCAATATCTTCACAATCAAAATTTATAAGTACTGCGGCTAATGACTCAACAACAAACTGCTTCTCTATTGGTACTTCCTTCTCGTCCACATAATATACATCAATAATCGAGAACACGCTCATCTCTTTATGCTGTTTCATTGATTTGCACAGATCAAAATGCACCACTTCATCATTCATCCTAAATAAGAGTTCATTAGACCACAAATCAATTAGCACACTTTCGGTTGCGAGGAAAGGTCGGCCCAAGATAATGGGCACCTCAAAGTCCATCTCGCAATCCAGAATTACTAAATCCATAGGAAATATATAGGTAGTCACCTTTACCATCTCATCATACAAAATACCAATAGGTCATTTTACCAACCTATCCGCCATCACAAGTTGCATGTTGGTGGGTGTGGGGTTTCCCAAACCCAAATTTTTATAAACAGCTAGCGGCATCAGGTTAATGCTAGCTTCCAAATCACATAAGGCCTTAGAAAATTCCAAAGACCCTACCGTGCAAGGAATAGTGAATGCTCCTAGATCTACCTTTTTTCGTACCAAGAACCTTGTAGTAATAGCACTACAATGACGGAGATTATCCACCGGTTCGTAGCTCACCACTTTTTTCTTTGTCAGAAGGTCCTTCGTAAATTTGGCATACCCTGGCATTTGATCAAGTTCCTCAACCAAAGGCACATTTACCATCAACTATTTCAACATAGCCATGAATTTACTAAACTTTATATCCTCAGACTTCTTATTCAATCTTTGAGGAAAGGGAGGTGGTAGTTTTGGGAGGGTGTTCACCACTACTTCTTTTTCCTTGTCTTTCTCTCTTTTTAACTCATTAGCCTGCCGGCAGTTGGATGCAACATCATGAATAACCTCATCCATTTTTTTAGACTCTACCGGATGATCAATATTTTCTTTATCAACATTCTCTACCATAATATCAACCACAGTCCTACCCACAGTTCAATACCAAAACATGAACTGAAATAAACTATCTGAACATACTGTAGTCTAAAAAGCCTCTAACTGACTAAACTATCTGAATAAAGAGTTGATGGGACATGTCCCCAACTAACTCCATCTACTAAAAGCTAAACTAAAATAATGAAATAAATAATAATATCATCCTCAAATGATGAGGACTCACTATTAAATCTAGCTGCTCAAATTTGGAGAGCTACTGATGCTTTAGAACTTATGCTTCTGGATCTATGGTATAAAACACCATAACACAAATACATCAGTAAGATTGAATGTAATGGTATGCATGTGAGGTAGGCTAAATGTAGAAGGTTCAAATGCATGAACAATTCTAACTGATTAAATAACATGAAAGTGAGAATACATGCATGGATAAATGACTGTAACTGAATTTGTGATGATACTGACTACTGAGTCTTAATACTAATAACATAAGTTACTAATAACTGATACTGAGCAGCTATATTTGTTGTCTAGGTTCAAATAGAACTAGCTGAGTTTCATATTGTTCTGAGTTGACTGTATCTGACAGTCCTGAATTCTATCAAACTATCTGAGTTTTATTATTGAGACTTAGACTAAAACTATAATTGTGGGAAGTAGATATCTAACAGATATGCCCCAAATAAAGCAATATAGCTTAGTTGGGGTCTAATCTGTAACCCCAATTGGAAGGGTATCAATACCGCGCCACCGGTAAGGACAAACTATGAGTGACCCTCAACTGGAAGGTACTCAAATAAGAATGGTGGAAGCCCTAAAATGGGAGGTAAGGTACCTCATCAACCCTCAACTAGTAGGTTAGATATCTCAACCTACGCTGGCTACATAGTTTTGGAACGCAAGGATTGCTTCTAAGAATCACACCCTCTACTAGCAGGTGAGTTTCTATCCTTGGGTTCACTCGGTTAACTGAGTTAACTGAGTTCTGTTGACTAATAGAATACTACTGAGATTACTAAATTTTTGAGCTTTCCTGATTCACATGACCGACTGAGTTTTATTAACCATTGCTTGACTGAGAGTATCATGAAAACATGACACTAGATCTAGGCACATAGCTAAGTTGTCTGGTACAAGTACCCCTAATACTTAATAGAAGGAAACTGACAAGGCTTGATGTTCTTAAATAACTGACCAACATCAACAATCCACAATATAATAAGTTGGGGAATTCATGAAACAGTTAGTTATAATAAACTTGTACATGGTAGGAACGCATATAATAAATATCATAATTTCATACTCTAACATCATGAGCATTCTAAAAAACATCTACATTTCACATCAATAGCATGGGGGTCATTTGAACTTAAGGGTAAGATATGCATTCATTATATGTGTTACAATTGAGCCATAATACACAATTTCTATCCTCTTAGGCATTTTATTATAATACACAATTTCTATCCTCTTAGGCATTTTATCAAACACCTTATATGCATAACTTAGGGCATAGGTGTAATCATCAAATTACACATTATGAACAACTCCATTCATGGATTTCAACTTGCATGCTAATGTAGTTTCATGAAAAACATGCAAAGATTCTAACTTGGGAATCATACAACAAGATAAACATGGTTACAAAACAACCCACAACATAAACATCCTGATTTATAATTTGAAATAGGGTTCTTGAGCTTTATGGTTGAAAGGAATCCATAAATCAACACTATGCATACCTTGGATAGAAGATTATTGAAAACAAATAGTGAAATTCTTGAAATTGGATCCTCAATTGGAAACCCTAAGATTGTTCTTGATGGATTTTAGAGAGAGAAACCACTATAATTTGGGTGTAATGGGGCTAAATTAAGTGTTTGTGACTTATATAGGGGTGGGAAATTGACCCTTTTGCCCTTGAGGACACGGTTATTTAATGAATAAAATTGGGTGCCGATGCTACAAGCAACACAATACGTTGATGGCTACGACACGATACTCAATGCATTGCACCATGATCGCGTTAAGCTTTCAAAGTTTTGGCTCTGACAGCCTGCACAAATGTTGAATAATGCAATTGGCAATGCAGCACACTAAGATTACATTGGTCCACTATTTTGGGACTCTGAACATGACCTAAACGTGTTTCAAGAAATCCAAAACTTATTAGGGAACACCTATTGACCTTCCTGATCATGAATTAATGAAAATATGGGCCATTACAGGAAATTAAGATGGAGATATGAGATTTCCAACTTTCAGAGGCCAAAATAGGCTAAGTCTGGGAACTTGGTTAGAATTTTCTAAGTCTGGGACTCCTTGACAAGCTGAAAGGACTGAATTAAGATCAGAAGCTTCATGGGGTCTTATAATATCTCTCCCTTGAGAATATTCATCCTGGAATGAGACTGATTGAGAAGGGAGTAGAGATAAAACGATGTACATACTTAACAGTCTGGGCCAGTTTCTAACTGCTTTAGTCTTTTAACGATCAACCGTAATGCCATCACTGGAAATGATATGACTAAGAAATGCTATTGACCTTAGCTGAAATTCACACTTACTGAATTTAGCAAATAACTGATGATCTCTGAGAGTCTGAAGCACGATTCTGAGATGGTCTGCATGATCACACTCACTGCAGGAATAGACAAGGATATCATCTATGAAGACTATGACAAACATGTCTAAGTACTGCTTGAACACACGATTCATCAAGTTTATGAAAGCTGCTGGGGCATTGGTAAGACCAAAAGACACGACTAGGAATTTAAAGTGGCCATACCGAGTACGGAAGGCTATTTTTGGAATGTCAAATTCTTTGACTCTGAGCTGATGATATCCTAATTTGAGGTTGATAAATTCTAACACCTTAGCTTCTCTCAGCTTTAGAGGAAAGAATCTACCTAAGAATGCGGTGACAAACTCCTCCCATTCTATGGATCCTATTTCAACTGACCTCTCTTACTTTTGCTGCTTGAACCAAGTGTGAGCAATATCCTACAAATGATATGCAGCTAGCTCAGCACTCTTAATAGCTGACACCCCCATGATGTCTTCAACCTTTTGAACCTGGTCAAGGAATTCCTGAGGATCCTCTTCTTACTTAAACCCAAAAAAGGATGAAGGATTTATTTGGGTGAAGTCCCAAATCCTGGCTGTAGCTGAATTGGCCTTTGGGTTGTCTAAAATGATAGCTAGTCATTCATTCTACCAGTAATTAACTATGAAAGAGTAGTGAATGCAGCTCTAAACTCTACATGAGAGACATACTTGCCCAAAGGATCTTTGAGCTGAGGGGCTGACTGATTCTCAGTTGTCTTCTTGGGAGGCATGTTCTGTAAATAAAAGAGAGAGAGATTAAACTGAGAGATTAACTTGAGATTATGCTCAATGGCACGATATGAATACTAAAAAATGGGAAACTGTTCCTAAACATCTTATAGCCTCCTGCACATATGTGGCGTGCAACACACCCATGTACTCTACTCTACTAGATGCGGCTTTAAGACTTCTTAGGATACTATTGAACCTTAGGCTCTGATACCAAGTTTGTAATGCCCCGAATCTAGTACCCAGAACACTACACAATACTCATGACTCTGAAGGACCACAAGCTAACCCATGACTGATATTTGTACCTGAATATTGTATTATATCATGTAAAATGCTGAAATAATAAAATGAAATATGCCATAAGGTTCAAAATAGATAAAACATAATATTTAAGAGTACGGTATATCAATACCAAAACATGAACTGAAATAAACTTTCTAAACATACTGTAGTCTGAAAAGCCTCTAACTTACTGAACTGTCTGAATAAGAAGTTGATGGGACATATCCCTAACTAAATCCATCTACTAAAAGCTAAGTCAAAATAATGAAATAAATAATAATATCTTCCTCGAATGATGAGGACTTATTGCTAAATTTAGATGCTAAAATTTGGAGTGCTACTAATGCTTTGGAACTTTTGCTTCTGGACCTATGGTTTAAATCACCATAGTGCAAATGCATCAGTACGATTGAATGTACCGATATGCATGTAATGTTGGATGAATACAGAGGGTTTAAATGTATGAACAATGCTAACTGACTATATAACATGAATATGAGAATACATGCATGAATAAATGTCTGTAACTAAATTTGTGATGATACTGACTACTAAGTCTGAATATAAATAACATGAGTTACTAATAACTGGTACTAAGCTACTGTATCTGACAATCTAGATTCTGTTGGAACTAGCTGAGTTTTGTACTGTTCTGAGTTGACTATATCTGACAGTCCTAAATTCTTTAGAACTATTTGAGTTCTATTACTGAGACTGAGACTGAAACTGAAACTGTAATTGTGGGAATTAGTCATCTAACCGACATGCCCCAAATAAAGCAATATAGCTAATTTGGGGTGTAATCTGTAACCCCAATTGAAAGGGTGCCAATACCACACCACCAGTAAAGACAAGCTATGAGTGATCCTCAACTGGCAGGTACTCATCTGAGAATGGTAGGAACCCTCAACTGGCGGGTAAGCCACCTTACCAACCCTTAAATGACAGGTTAGATATCTCAACCTACACTAGCTATGTAGTTTTGGAATACAAGGATTGCTTCTAAGAATCATACCCTTTACTGGCAGGTGAGTTTCTATTCTTGGATTCACTCGATGCTAAATCTTACTCCCATATGAATAGACAATGAACATGATTAAATGAGTTGAACTAGACTGAGTTAACTGAGTTCTGTTGACTGACAGAATACTACTGAGATTACTGAATTTTTAAGCTTTCCTGAGTCACATGACTGACTGAGTTCTATTGACCATGGCTTGATTGAGAGTATCATGAAAACATGACACTGGCTCTAGGAACACAACTAAATTGCTGGGTACAAGTACCCCTAGGACTCGTTAGAAGGAAACTAACAAGGCATGATGTTCTTGAATACATTCTAACATCAACAATCCATAATATAATAAGTTGGGGATTTCATGAAGCACATGGTTATCATAAACTTGTACATGGTAGGCATACATATAATAAATATCATAATTTCATACTATAACATCATGAGCATTCCAACAAATATCTACATTGCACATTAATAGCATGGAAGTCATTTGAACATAAGGGTAAGACATGCATTTATCATATGGGTTACAATTGAGCCATAATACACAATTTCTATCCTCTTAGGCATTTTATCAAACACCTTACATGCACAACTTAGGGCATAGGTGTAATCATTAAATTACACATTATGAGCAACTCCATTCATGGATTTCAACTTGCATGCTAACGTAGTTTCATGAAAAACACATAAAGATTCCAACCTGGGAATCGTACAACAAGATAAACATGGTTACAAAACAATCCACAACACAAACATAATGATTTATAATTTGAAATAGGGTTCTTGAGCTTTATGGATAAAAGAAATCCATAAATCAATACTATGCATACCTTGGATGGAGGATTATTGAAAACAAATGGTGAAATTCTTGAAATTGGATCCTCAGTTGGAAACCCTAAACTTTTTCTTGATGGATTTGAGAGAGAAAACACTATAATTTAGGTGAAATAGGGCTGAATTACGTGTTTGTAACTTATATATGGGTGGGAAATTGACCCTTTTTCCTTTGAGGATGTGGTCATTTAATGATTAAAATTGGGTGTCGATGCTACAAGCGACGCAACGCATTAATGACTTAGACACGATACTCGACACGTTGTGCCATGATTGTGTCAAGCCTCAGAAGTTTTGGCTCTTGAAGCCTGCACAAATATTGACCAATGCGATTAGCAAGCAGCGCACCAAGATCATATTTGTCCACTATTTTGGGACTCTTAACATGATCTAAACATGTTTTGAGAAATTCAAAACTTGTTTGAGAATACCTATTGACCTTCTTAATCGTGAATTAATAAAAATACGGGCCATTAAAGGACATTAAGATGGTGAGATGAGATTGCCAACTTTCGAAGGCCAAAATAGGCTAAGTCTTGAAACTTGGTTAGAATTTTCTAAGTCTGAGACCCCTTGACAGGCTTAAAGTACTGAGTTAAGCTCAAAAGTTTTGCAGGGTCTTACACTTAAATTCCATTTGATATAGCTTAAAATATTTGAAGGCAACAAAGACTAATAATATTCAAATTGACTCTAACCTTTCCACGGAGGCAAAGGTCTTATCATAATCAATACCTTCTTGTTGGGAATAACCTTGTGCTATAACTATGGCTTTATTTCTGATAACCTTACCTTCTTTATTCAATTTTTTTCTACAGACCCATCTAGTTTAAATTATAGAGTAGTTTCTAGGTCTTTCTACTAAGGTCCAAACTTGATTTTATTCAAACAGGTCCAATTCTTCCTTCATGGATTTGACTCATGATTCATCTTTGAGATCCTCATTGTTTTTTGTTTTGGGCTCAATTTAAGATACAAGATAAATGGATACTTGTCTTCTCAATGATTCTCTTGTTTGCACTCTATCTTCTGGATATGTGATGATGAGTTTGTTTGGATAGCTAGCATCATATTTCCATTCTTATGGAATACTTGGTTTTACTATTTTTGTTAGGGAGTCGACTTTGGTGTTGATGTTTTCGACTTGTCTTGTGATATTTCTAAGATTGTGCTATCCTCTTCTTTGAATTCTAGATTGCTCACCTATTTTTTATTAGCACTTAAAATCATAGGAGGGTGATTAAATTCATCAAATCCAATATGTATAAACTCCTCAACACAAAGTTCTTTTATTAAATGCCCTGTAAGCATGACAAGTTGGAGAGTACTTGAGAAAAATACCTTCATCACTTCAGGGATTGGATTTTCCTAGTTATTCTTACCATTGTTGTAAATGAAACATTTTCAACTAAAGGGATAAAAATAGCTGATGTTGGGCTTCTTCCCTTTCCAGAGTTCATAAGGTGTCTTCTTTAGAATGGGTCTCTATTGATGATGTGACATATTGTACTTACTGCTTCTTCTTAAAAGTGATTTGGGAGATTATATTCTAGTAGCATGGTCCTGGTAGTTTTATGGAGAGATCGATTCTTTCACTCCACTACAATATTATGTTGAGGAGATTGAGGTGAGAAGAAATTTGAGAGTATTCATTTAGAGCACAATACTCTTAAAATGCCTTATTCTCAAATTCTCCTCCATGATCACTGTAGACATAAGTGATGAGGTGTCCAACTTCTCTCTATACCTTTCTATGAAAAGACTCAAAATTTGTGAAAGCCTCATGTTTATGAGAAAGGAACATTACCCAGGTAAAATATGAGTAATCATCAACTACAACAAAAATATATTTCTTTCCACCAATGTTTGCAGTCTTGGTAGGGACAAACTGATCCATGTCGATTTTTTAAAAGAGGTTTGGTAGTAGAGACAATGTATTTGAATTTAAATGTATTTTGATTTTGTTTATCCAATTGGAAGGCATCACAAATGTGATCCTTTTCAAACTTGAGTTTTGGCAGACCCTTTATCAATTCCAGTCTGAATAATTTCTTAATGATATGTATGCTAGCATGCCCAAGATTTTTATTCCACAACCATATATCATTGGTTTGCATAGTAAGGCAAGTTAAGGTTGCAAAATTAGGACTATTTAAGACATAAATATTATCAACACATTCACCAATTAGAGAGATATCTCTTTTATCGTGTTTGATTAAGTAATTTTTGATTTTGAAGAGAACTCTGAAACCAGCATCACACAACAGACTGATGTTAAGAAGATTATGTTTAAGGTCATCCACTGTATATACTATAGTGAATTCACATGATGATTTGAGTTTTACAAGCTGACTCTGATAATGTTGTCCCTAGCATTGTCCTCAAATCTTACTGATCCCCTATCTATTTTCTTTTGAGTGGAAATTTTTTTTTTCCAGTCATATGTCTGGAACATCTGCTATCAATGACCCATATTTCTTTCTTATAGCTCTCACAGACCCGTTCGTACAAAATAAGAGAATTAATTTTTTTTAGGTACCCAAGTGGTCTTAGGTCCTTTAAAGTTAGATATGCTTCCTTTGGGATTCTAAATCCATACACTTTTTTGCTTGTTCCTGTAGCTATAGGATTTGAGCTCTCTCTATCCACAGATAAAACAAATAAGCCCTTGAAAAGAGAAAAACCTCTTGTTTGATTTAAACAATCCTAATGAAGAACTTGAGTAGTTTGTAAAGGAACTCGATCTCTCAAAACTATGATAGGGAGATCTCTTAATACTGTTTAATTTTATCTTTAAATCATCAAGTTCTTCATGAAGTAAATCAATTTTGATTTCACATACTTTAATTTCTATTTGATGATTTCTCTATTCCTCATTGAGTTTTCATTTAAATCGAGCTTCACAACTTTTCTTCTCTTGAGAAAGTTTGTTATACTACTCTATAACCTTTTGAATCTCGTAAGTTATCATATCTAGATTAGATTCAAGAGTGTTATAGTTGTGACAATCATATGGTCTTACCTCGCTAGATTCACCTATTTCCATGAAGCACATATTGGCGGCTTCTACTTCTTCTTCGATTTCATCTTCATCACTCCAGGATCAAAAGTTTTGATTTTTGTTGAATGTTCTTCTTCATAATTTTTGATAGTTTTGTTTGAAGTAACCAGGCCTCCCACAGTAATAGCATCGATCATCATTTTGATGGTTTCATTATTTTTGGCTCCTTGGATCTTTGTTGTCCCTGTCTAATGATCTGCCTTACTCCACGATTGATGAGAGCCATTCATTCACTATTAGAATCTTCCAAAATATCCTTTTCTTCAGTTGGAGCAGTGTTGAAGGCTATTGGCTTCTTCTTTTCCTCCTTGTTATTCCGGTTGATATAATTTCATTCGTATGCATTAAGATTACCTTATAGTTTATCATATATAATGTTGTAAAGATCTCCATCTTCTAGAATGACGGTCTTAGTTTCCTAAATTTTTTGAAGACTTTGGACCAGCTTGTGGACTTGTAGGTTGTGTGGATAGATCATCCCTAGAGATTTTAGTTCACACACAATCTTGCTAAATCTAGAAAACATTGTTTCAGTGTTCTCATTCTCTTCCATTTTGAACAACTTATATTCATTTACAAGGGAAAAAATCTTTGACTTTTTGACTTTGGTGGTTCCTTTATTGGTTACCCCCAACTTGTCCCATATTTTCTTTGCAATTTCACAAGTTGATATGTTGTCGTATTCTTAGCACGTGCATTAGTTTGAATTACTTCTTATTTGTCTTTGGTGACCTCGAAGCTTTTAAGGTCTTTTATGTCAATACTATTAGATTCTTTATCATTGTTGTTTGACTTCTCTTTAAGTCCTTGAATAAGCTTTAGACCGTTCTTGATGACAACCCATGCTTGGAAGTCATTTGATTGGACAAAGATTCTGAACCTATTTTTTCAGTAGGAGTAATATTGTCTATTAAATTATGGTGGTCTTGTGGAGTAGTGTCCATACAGGAGAAGAGCACCAAGGATTTGAAAATTTTCCATTTGATCTTTACTCAGTTATGGTTAAGCAACACTATTGGTAAGACCTACTCTAATACCAATTGAAATTCAAGAGGAGGGAGGAATGAATTGAAATTTTCTATGAGCCAACTACTCACTTCTCACAGTCGACTTGCCTATAGATTAGTATGCTTTAAAAAATAGATTAGATTTAAAATAAAAACATAAATGGGTAATTGAATTCAAAAGTAAAGAGCACGAGAACTTATCTTGGTTTGGAACACTAATGTGGTGCCTAGTTCCAGTCTCCTTGGATTTCAATGTTTCCTTAGATCTTTTATATTTGCTTCGAGTACAATAATGAGAAACAAGTTTCGAAGACTTATTTTGCTCTTCAAATCTTGTGATACAACTTTATTTTATATCAGAAAGTTGAATCAATCCTATTATTTGTATAACAATGGTAAACTAAAGATTAAAGAGCCTTATAGGACTAATATTAAGATACTTTAAGTTTTTTTTCTTGAAGTTGCGTAGCCCATGTCCATTTTCAGTCTTCTTCTTTTATAGTCTTTTACTTCCACTCTTTATAAGGAAACCCAAGAGATTTCTTCTCAATCAAGGATTTGAATTAACTCCTTGATTAAGGAATGCAGTCGTGTTGATATGCCCATATATGGCTTTTACTCGCATCTATATTAGATATGTCTATGATCTTTTCTTCTTTCTATTCCTTCTATGATTGATTTGATTTTCTACGATTCTCGAGGCTAAAATCCTTGTGATTGATCTGCTTTGTTGTGATTCCCTGAACTTAGATTCTTTTTCTATTTATTCTTAGTTTGATTCATTTACTTTGATGTCGTAGATCATAACTTGATGTTTTTCTATTATTGGAGTTGGCTTCCCTACTTGCTTCCATTCTCCTTCTATTTTTCCATATTTTGATTTATTTGCTTGGATATCGTGGATCATGATTTGATATCCTTCTATTTGAGGAGCTAGCTTTCCTACTTCTATTATTAGAAATCTTCCAATATCCTATATTGATTCATTCTTTAGTTTGTCATTAGTAAAATCATAAACGTAGGAGGCTAACCGGTGAGACCTAATTATTTGGCCCTAATTTTGTTTGCCAAGATATGAAGAAGCTGAAGGTGATTTGTGATGATAGGCGAAATTACGCGCCTATATCAATATATTTTGCCCATATTTTAGCCTAGTTTCGAGAACTAATTATCTATTTCGTACACTTTTAGTCCTTTTTCCTGTAAATGAGCTAACAAATGTGATTAGGAAAGTTTCAGGTATAAATGATGCAAAATACAGCAATTTATGGCTTACTTGACGCAAAAGAAAGCTCACAAACGAGATGGAAAGGAGCTGGACGCATAAAGGACTAAATCTGCTGCATGGAAAATCTGTCCCGGGCTAAAACAGCATTTCTGAAGACTTTGGGACTTACAGACACAAAGCTGGATTTTTGCCATAATACATTAACCTAGTGCAATTAGGTTATGTGTTTCATCATTCTATTTGGATTATAATTTTGTAACCTTACCCTAGTACAATTGGGTCAAGGATTTCATTAGTATATTAGGATTTGGTTATTTATTTTATTAGTTTAGGAGGAGTAGGATAGGAGTATTATAAATACCCTATCATGTTAGAGATTTTGGAGAGAGGGGAGACATTCTGACAATTCATTCATCTCCTTACAATTAAGACATCTTCCTACAACCCATTCTCAATTCTTCATTCTTCTACTCTTAAATTCCACAACAAGAGAATCGTTACTTGCTACGGAATCACTAAAACCACACGCCAAACACCTACTATTCACGCCATCCACCATGCAAAACGTGATATCCTTCGCATTCATGGGTAACTAAATCTCTTAGTTGGGGTTATGGAAGCCGAATGAGTTACTATCTATAGCTATGAGTTTGTGAGTTCAAGACAAGTATATTGCTTATATCATTATTCTCTTCATCTTAAATCTACATTCTTTGCGGTTCAAACACAAGAACACGCCATTCTAACATCTAACCTGTTCGAGAGAAAGGTTATTTGTCTAGAAAAGAAGACGCATAGACCAACGCCAGTCTAACATCTGACTTGTTCGAGAGAAAAGTTATTTGTCTGGAAAAGAGATAATGTCAAGGTAGTAGGACACCCTTTCCTATTAAAAAGCTAGTGCCGTACCTGGACTAACTTCTTGGAGAATTCGTACCGTTAGTCACGCTTTAAGCTCGAGAGAGTTAAAGTGAAATAGTCCTTGTTTAGGTCGAGAGACGCTTGGATTTACCATCGACTACAATTCTCTATAAGCAATTACATGTCAAGACTCTACACACTCATAGCCAATAGAGACGTATACCTCAGAAGGTGGACATAACCCCAACGCCTCAATTCTCATTGTTTACAACACACGTGACAATCTCTCTTTATTTTGCTATTTTCAGTTCTTACATTCTTGTTTTGGTTACATACTACAATCCCCCCTTTCCTACGAGACTTGCACTAAAAGTCTAGTAATTTCTCTTGCTTGTTGGCCAAGCTATTCTCTGTGGGATCGATACCCAACCCAGGTTGGGTTCTATATTTGCTAACGACCGCTTTACACTCCCACGAGAGCTGTAGATTGAGCGTTATCAATTTGGAATAGTCTTAGACCACTCGATGTCACCAATAGTCCAATACAGATGTGATATAAAGGGAGTTGGAATTTGATATTGGTGATTGGGTGTTCTCAAAGGTATCTCCTGTGAAGGGGTTGATGGGGATTGGAATAAAGGGTAAAGTTAGTCCCCGCAATATTGGTCCGCACTTGATTTTGAGGAGATTGGGAAATGTGTCTTATAACTTGGAGTTTTCTTTGAGTTTGGGTTCTACCCATCTAGTGTTTTAGGCTTCAATATTGAAGAAGTGCGTGGGTGATCCTTCCTTAGTTGTTCCCTTATAGTGTGTTGGTGTTTCAAATTCATTGTCTTATAAGGATGTCTTGGTTGAGATTTTGCATAATTAAGTCCATTAGTTGGGGACTAATGATGTGTCTTCGGTGAAGGCTTTATGGAGGAACCATAAAGTCAAAAAAGCTACTTGGGAAGCTGAAGTGGACATGAAGTCCAAATATCAATATTTGTTTTCTGATTTGGATAATCTTTCTTAAGGTATGTGTACTCCTTAATATCTTTATTCTCTGTCTCTGTTAAAGGAAATTATGGTTGTGTTCTATGTTAAATCATGATAATGTATGCCTTAATTCATCATTTAGGGATGAATGATCTTATGGGGAGAACGTCACACCCTAAACTTTGGTCCTTGGAAAATTCCTTAATTTTTGAGCTCACTGCCAAGGTCACAACTTTGGTGAGGAGTCATGAAGACTCCTCACGAGTAATAGAATTTTGATCATAGATTGACCTGTAGGTTATCTAGGATTTCCTTAAGTTTTTTTTTAGATTATGATTTATACTAAATGAGTCATAAACACTCATTACAAGTCATAGAGCATGAATCATACGGTGGCCAGTGTAGGTGCCCAAACTTTTTGTGGTGGTCATAACAATGACCATATGAGTCCTATGGTCTGGACACGAGTCATAGTGTATAATACATCGTCTGACCAATAAGGATGCCCTACATCACTAACTTGATCATGAATCATGTTGGCAATTTGTAAGGTGACCCTACGAGTCGTAAGGTCACCGATAATGACTGGAGAGAGTTCTTTATAATTTTAGTAAGGGCACATTGTACATTTCCCTTTTTCCCCAATAGGGACGCACAACCTAAAATACCTTAAGGGACCCCATAACTTTTCATTACTCAAATAATTGCTCTCTTCTCTTCTCTCAAATTCCCCATTCAAAGACAAAGATATGGTTTTAAGAGTTTGGTCTTTAAGGGATTAAGGGTGGTTTATTCTCTAAATTTCTTGGTGATTAAGGAATGTATATATCTCCCTAAACTTGTGTTTTAAATTATGAGATGATTTGATTTGGTATTCTGAAACACCCCAAACTTTGACCCTTGAAAAATTTCTTGAGTTTTTGAATGTTCTGGACAACATACGACTTAAGAGTGCTAATCGTATGCTTGGGTACAATTTAAGGTCCTTTCACTCATATAACAATTAGCATTACTGGGTTGTTTTCTATCATACATACCAGTTGGCATCATATTAATCATATGTTAGGGTAAGAGTGGTATCTTGCCAAACCATATGATGCCCATTGTCTAGTCGAATGGATTCTGACCAAGGTACTATTCAAAGGGTACTACTCATATATTAGGATATGAGTTACGTAGGTGTGGTCGTATGATGGACAATATGGAGGTGCAAGGTGATGCTAGGGTATGGGATGAGGATATCACTCATACCCTAGGATACAGTTTAGAGTGATGGGTCGTACCCTCCTATGGTTGAGTTTTCAGCTCTTAAGCAGAGGGTAGTCTGGATATTTCCTACCCCAAAATTGTAAGTCCCCATTTTATATAACACGTTGTGGTCTCTCATAACTCCTTTTGAAAGATAAAATAAATCTTAAAATCCTTTCTAAACTCTCTCAAGAAGGTTGGCTGGGGTTTTCTTCAAAGTGCCCATTTAGAGGCTCAAGAGTCAAGTTCACTCCATGAATCTTCATAAATAAGGCGTGACACTCTTTCCTCATTGCTAGGTATACTAAAGGCATGAATTAATATATAGTTTCATGGCATAATTATGGTATGGTTTTGGGTTTTGAATTATATGTTGGGGGTTTTGGTTTTAAATGGTTAGGTTATGGTCTTACTGAGTTTTTACTTTTGGTTTTCATATCAAAATAGTAGTCTAAACATTTGGTTGCATGAGAATGATTAATTTTTACTTGGTTTTAGTTATGGAAACTATACACCCTCAATATGTTTGATAAAATTCCTATGAGAATGCATTTGTTAAATTGTTGAATTTCTTAGGAAATTATTTCATGGTATAACTTGGTAATGGAACTTAAACTAGATTGGATTGTTTTAAATCGCTAAAAGGTAAGGTTTTGGTGGTCATTGTTTGGTTCAATTTAAATCCTTGTAGGGTATTAGGGAATCCCCCAAGCAAATATAATAATGTACTACTTGTGGGGTACATGGGAGTCTCCCAAATAAACTTAATGATGTAATATTTGGGTACATAGGAATCCCTCTTCTTTAAAAGGTTAGCTAAGGACATTGCTTGCAAGCTATAATCAGTATGACGATACAATTTATAATAGACTTGGTTAATAATAAATGGAATTAGTTATGTGCTAATGGTTTTAATTAGGAAATAATGGCGAGTTGTGATAGCTAACCCTGAAGGTGAAAGTCTAATGGATGGACACTGGAAACTCATATTTTCTGACATGAGGATTGGTCATGGTGACCACATACTTGTGGGGTACATGAGAATCCCCAAAGCTATACTTGTATATATGTATCATGGACAGCAAAGGGTTCATGGGAATCCCCTACTACTCTGGTATCTCTGGTTCATATGGCTACGCACATTGGATCCTATTCAAGGGGTTACACTAGACCCATATATCCCGTGGGTGGTTTTAGGATTGTGAAGCTACGCATACCTAGGTTAATAGTTTTAAAATCATGCTAAACCCGGTTCCCTTTCTAGGCATGGATTACATTTATATTTATGTATAGTTATGTATTCATTTGGTTGTCTACTTGGTTTTAAAGGTTGGAATTATTTTATCCTTATCCTGAGTGCATTTTAGCATTTACCCTCTAACCCATCTTAGGGCACTGTATCCCTACGCAATGCAGGAACCGGCCATACTACTCCTCCTACTTATTAATCAAATTCACAGATAACTGGTATTGGATTAAAGTGGTGAGTTTCCATACTTGGTGGACTCCATTTCATCTTTTGTATTACTTTGCATACCTATGTCATTTCATAGACTTCGTTTTTTTGCTATGGTCGGGGGCATGTCCCGACTAGATATTTTTTTTTTGGTTTAGAGGCTTTGTATGGACAACTGTGGACTTGGGTAAGGAATGATTATGATATGGAATTAGGTTATTGATTTGGTATTATTTTTTATTGGATGGATCAACTTGATTGGGTGGGTCTAGAAAGTAGGCCTATCCCAAAGTTATTATATCTTCAAATATGTTATCTTGTTATATGTTCAAAATTTATCTGACTCAAGGTACAGGTTGGTTGGTTGGGTTGGGTATCAACGGTAGTCTCTGATACTGGTTAGACTTAAGATTCCCATTACAACAAGGCCCTGGTTTGGGTCATGTTAAGTTGGTATTAGAGCCTAGGTTCAGCGTCATGGGGTATCTAGAAAGCTTTGTGTAGTAGAGTCTTTCCTATGGGTGTGTTGTGCCCAACAATTATAATCAATAGGATATAAGAATTTAGGAATGTTTCTTTTTCTTCTTATTCTATGTTCGGGCTATAGAGTTTAATGTTTTGAACTCTTCCTTAAATTATCTGTTGTTCACCTTTCAGATCATACCCTCCTAATGATCTAAAGTCCATAGAAACTCACTATCCCACTTAAGGATGACATGGATGGATCTCGTCCAACTTATAGGGTACATTCTCAATCAAGGGTCATAGTTTTTGATTTTCCCCGTGGAATCCAATCGGTCTCTACTGACCCTACTCTGAAAGGTGGCACTCATACTCAGTTACCTTAAGAAGAGATTACCAAATCTAAGTTTCAACATTCTACTCATCTATTGACCCAGATAGTGACAACTATGTCACTTTAGTCATGTCCTATTGGTATGAGGGACAATTATGTAAAGTTAGGAAATAGGTAGACTAAGAGGTCTCATATTTCTAAACAAAGTAGAGACCAATATTATGGTGGTTAGTGTCCAGGAGGAAGAGTCGGGAGAGTCCTAACTTTTATTCTATGGCTAGTGCACCTTACCCAAAGCTATTGGGAGACATATTTTTTTAGAGTGGTGATGCATCTAGGGCACAAGGTGCCCTATCTCAGGACAGTGGGGCCTAATCTGCACGATCCTACCCCCTTTGTAGATTTTATGAATGGTCGCACCATAGTTGTTGCAAAGAAGAAAGAAATCAGTGTTTTAGTTGTGCTCAGTTGGGTTATATATAGTAGGAGTGTCCCACAAGGATTTCCAATTTGGAAAATAGGATATCAGTTCCTACTTCTCTAGCTATTGCACTGAGGGGTGCTACTTCTGGCCCTGACACTGGCCGGAATCATCTAATGCCCCCGCTATTCTTTAAGAGATTGAGAAATCTCCTAATATTGACACAGGTATGTTGAAACTCTCTTTTCTTAATGTGTATTGTTTACTTGGTCTGGGATCTACTCTCTCATATATGACCCCATTTGTCGCTGTGTATTTTGGCTTTGATCTGGAGTATGTTTTAGATCCTTTTTCTTTTTCTACCTTGGTAGGTGACTTTGTGATTGCTAAAAGAGAATGTAAGGGGTGTGTGGTATCTGTTGGATGTAAGGAGACTTTGGTGGAGTTGTTTGAATTGAATATAAATGATTTTGATATTATTTTATGGATGGATTGGTTACACTCATGCTATGCATCATTAGACTATCAGACCTGTAAGGTTGTCTTTAAGCTCCCTGGTTAATCGTTATTGTGTGATTCCCATTGTATATTAGGGTTCAGATTGATCTCCAAGAGGTGTCTCTATCATTTGTTCTGAGTTAAAGATTCTAACTCGAAAGGTCCTTCCTTGCATACGATTTTGATGGTGAATAAGTTTCCTAAGGCCCTTCGTGATGACCCTCATGGTGTTTTTCTAATGGGTTGGTTGAGTTTGGGATAGGTCTTGTTTCGAACACTTGTGCAATTTATATTTCTTCTTTATAGAATGGCTCCAATTGAGTTAAAGGAGCATAAAAGGCAATTAAAGAACCCCTTAGATAGAAGTTTTATTCATCTTACTGCTTCCTGGTAGGGTGCTTCCATTTTCTTGTGCATAAAGGGATGGTTTCCCTTAGAAATGAATAGGTTGTTGGTAGGTGAATAAGGAGTTTAAGGTGTCCTCCTTGTGGGGTTGAAAATATATGTATATTCTATATGAGGTACTCTATTGGTAGTGCATAATGGTTGATAGATCCTAAGTGAAACTTTAGGCATTATTTATGGTAAAGGAAGTATGTTATCTCAGGGGTAGCAATGTAATAATTATTGAGGTAGATAGGTTGGATCGGGTGCGAAAGGGGTAAAGTTGATGACTTGGGGAATACAAGAGTGGGAAAGTTATGACACGTAGGTTGGGGGTTCAAGTTGAACTAGTGGATTAGGGGTTAAGTCATTTTATGGGTTAGAGAATAGAGTTTGTATGACTATACTAGAATCTAGGTAGCATTTGTATGGATGAGGCTTTAGGTATAGGATAACCAAGTATCCCTATTGTACGCCCTTGGTGATATCCTTTTAGAGCTGAGTTTTGTGCTTATAGGTATAATAAGGTGAAGGTCGAGGGTTAATCTTAAATTTTCTTCTAGCGGTGGACTTCAAGGGAAGGTCGGGGTGTGTGTACTCCTATTCTAGTGATTCCTTCCTTTCTTGGTTAGGAGGGAACTCTACTAGTGTTGCATGCATTCTAGTAGCGCCAATGCCTAAGGTTCGTATTCTACATTAACCTAGTTCCTTGGATATGAATCTTGACCATATGTTACATTACCCATGATATATGCAGTCGTGTTTCTTTTGGTGTCCAGTCCTAAGGACTCCTACTATGGTGTATTATTTTGGGATAATTCTTTATTTGTGACTTAGGTTGTTGCTATGAAGTACCTCGTGCCTATTTTTTGTGTCTCATTACACAGGTCTCACCTTGTGTAGTACAGTAACTATGAGCTATAATTCTTAAGTAACTCCCTCGTCCTTATTGATTGTGCTCTAGTTCCTTAAGTAACCTTTCTTGTGTTAAGGTGGTAGTGGAATAAAATTGAGGTGATGATTTGAAATAAAGTAAAGTAGAGGTACCTAGTGAGGGAGATTTTGGGGTGACTACTAGAACTAAGTTCATGGAGAAGAAGGGAAGGTTAAAGTAAGGTTATTGATATAAGGGATATCTAGGAAAGGAGTAGGTGTAAAGATCCTTATAAAATGATAGAGATTACTAAATCTTTGGAAGGATAGACCATACAATGGGTATAAAAGAGGTAAGCTTGAATGTTGTGATTGGTTGATATACCTATCATTGTGTTGGGTACTTAAGAATCTTGATAGGGCATAGGGCTTGGCTGCAGTGATGGAGAGGAGTAGTATTTTGGATGGATGTAAGGAATAAATCCCTATGGCCTAAGTTAACCTCTTTTATCTTTAAATATGCTTAAACGTGGAAGTGGTGTATAGCTAGACTCAGGCTCTCGTAGTGATATGTCTTTGGGAATTTGTAAGTTGAATTGGACTCGCCCTCTAGCATGAGTTCCATTCATCCGGTACTCCATATGTCTATGTTGGGGAAAGGTGTGGCTTTGGTGGAGGTTCTATGGCAGGACTAAAAGTCTGAGGAATCCATTTGGGATATAGAAGAGGACATGGAGTCCAAGTATCCGTGTCGGTTCTCCATTATGAAAATTAGTGCGAAAGGTACGTATTCTTCATCACACCTTTATTTTCTAACTTGGTTAAAGAAAAGGTTGATTTTCTTGCATCTTTGTTTTCTAATTTAGTTAGAGGTCGGGATTGGGGTGTAGGGGTGTATGTAGTGTTGGGGTATGTGATGATCTTGTCATCTTTGTTTTATGTCTACTTTCTAGCTTGTTTGAAGGGAATTTTAATGTGTATCAATGTGTTAAATAGTTCTTGCCTTTACTCATTATTCGAGGATGAATTATCCTAAGTGAGGGAGAATGAAACACCCGAAACTTTGACCATTGCAAAATTTGTTTAGTTTTGAATGTTCTGGGCAATATACGACTTAAGGGTGCTAATCATATGCATGGGTACGGTTTAAGGGCCTTCCACTTGTATTATAATCAGCATTGTTGGGTTAGTTTCTGTCCAAGATACGAGTTGGCATCATACTAGTCGTATGTTTAGGTAAGAATGGTATCTTGCCAAATCGTATGATGCCTATTATCTAGTCTAATGGATTTTGACCAAGGTATGGTTCCAAAGGTACTACTCATATGTTATGATATGAGTTAGGAAGGTGTGGTCATATGATGGACAATATGGAGGTCCACGGTGATGCTAAGGTACGAGATAAGGGTACAACTCGTAACCTAAGGTATAGTTTAGGGGGATGGGTCATACTGTCCAACGGTTGAGTATTTAGGTTTTTAGCTGAGGGTAGTCTTGATATTTTCCACCCAAAAAACTTAAGTTCCCACATTATATAACACATTTTGGCCTCTCATATCTCCCTTTAAAAGATAAAAATGCTCTCAAAATCCTCTCTAAACTATCTCATGAAGGCTATCTAGGGATTTCTTCAAGGTGCCCATCTAGAGACTCAAGAGTTGAGTTATTTCTATGAATCTTTGTAAATAAGGCATGTTACTCCTCCCTCATTATTAGTTCAACTAATGGCATGATTTAATATATGGTTTTCATGGCACAACTATTGTATGGTTTTGAGTTTTGAATAATATGTTGGGGATTTTGGTTGTAAATGGTTTGGTTATGGTATTCCCATGTTTTTTCTTATGGTTTTCATATTATAATGGGGGATTGAATATTTGATTTCATGATATTGTTTAATTGGTACTTGGTTTTGGTTTTGGAAACTATATGCCCTCAGCAATGTTTGATAAAATACCTATGAAAATACACTTGTTACATTGTTGGATTTTTTAAGAAACTATTGCATGGTATAACTTGATAATGGAACTTAAAAGGGAATGGATGGTTTTAAATGGATAAAGAGTAAGGTTGTGGCAGTCATGGTTTGGTTAAATTGAAGCCTTATAGGTACAAGGGAATCCCCCAAGCAAACATAATAATGAACTACTTGTGGGGTACATGGGAATCTCCCAAGTAAACTTAACGATGTAATATTTGGGTACATGGGAATCCCTTATCTTTAAATGGTTGGCTTAGAACATTGCTTGCAAGCTATAGTCAGTATGACGACACTATATATAATAGCCTTGGTTAAAAATAAATGGAATTGGTTATGTGCTATTGGTTTTAATTGGGCAATTATTGAGGGTTGTGGTAGCTAACCGTAAAGGTGTGAGTCGAATGGATGGAGATTGGGAACACATATTTGCTGACATGAAAATTGTTCATGGTGACCACATACTTGTGGGGTACACGGCAACCCCCAAAGTTATACTTATATATGTATCATGGAGAACGAAGGGCACATGGGAATCCACTACTCTTGTGGTATCTTTGGTTCATGCGGCTACACTCATCGAGGCCTGTTCAGGGGGTTGCACTGGACCCATATCGTCCGTGGGTGGTTTTAGGATGGTTAAGCTACATATACTAATGTTAAAGGTTTTAAAGGCATGCTAAACCTTATTATCTTTCCCAACATGGATTATATATATATATATATGTATGTATGGTTATGTTTACATATGGTTGTCTACCTGGTTTTAAAGGTTGGAATTATTTTATCCTTATCCTGAGTGTGTGCTAGTGTTCATCCGTTTACATGTCTTCAGGCTCTGTATCCCCACGTGATGAAGGAACTATCCATACTACTTATCCTACTCATTGATCAGATTTTGGGACAATCAATGTTGTATTGAAGTGATGAGCTTTCATACATTGGAAGACTCCATTTCATGTCTTGGATTCCTTTACATACTTTTGTCTTTTCATATACTTTGGTTTTTAGCTATGGTTGGGGCATGTCTCGACTAGATATTATTTGGTTTGGTTTAGTGGATTTGTATGGACGATCGTGGACTTGGGTATTGAATAATTATGATATGGAATTGGGTTATTGTTTTGATTTTATTGGTTATTGGATGGATTAACTTGATCGAGTGGGTCTCGAAAGTAGACCTATCCCGAAGTCATTATATCTTCAAGTATTCTATATTGTTATATGTTTGGAATTTATATGAATTAGGCTACATGTTGGTTGGTTGGGTTGGGTATCAGGGGTGGTCTTCGGTCCTTGTTGGACTTGAGATGTCCATTACGACATGGCCCTGGTTCGGGTCATGTCATATTCACATGATTTGTTGTGGGTTTTGAATGATGGTTTGAGGATTTTGGATAATGATTGTTTAAATGTTTTTCCTATGGGTTTTAAGGAATAGTGATGCTTTGAATTGATGATTTGTTAACCCATTGGGTGTATAGGCATGGTGATGGAATGAGGATTAAGGATACTCCAAAATAATTGGATGGTTGGGTTGGGTATCAGGGGTGGTCTTCGGTCCTTGTTGGACTTGAGATGTCCATTACGACATGGCCCTGGTTCGGGTCATGTCATATTCACATGATTTGTTGTGGGTTTTGAATGATGGTTTGAGGATTTTGGATAATGATTGTTTAAATGTTTTTCCTATGGGTTTTAAGGAATAGTGATGCTTTGAATTGATGATTTGTTAACCCATTGGGTGTATAGGCATGGTGATGGAATGAGGATTAAGGATACTCCAAAATAATTGGATTTTTCTATTAAAATTTATGATAACCTCAATCCACTTGCATGATTGGTTTTGGAATATGTATAATCATTTTGCTTTGCCTACTGCTCTATAATAATTTCTTTCATGAATGGATAAAATGGTTTTGGAAAGGTTTTGATGACCATGTAATGGTTTTAACATGGAAATTAGGAGTCCTAGAGTCCGGGGGATGTCTTCATTGGATAGATAATTTGGTTCAAATTTGGACCTTTGGTCATATTGGCGTTAGAGTCTGGCTTGGCTAAATGGTATGGTTCCCACTTGGAATGTTGGAGTCTTGTTGGCCAGTGGGTCAGAGTCTAAATTGGCAAATTGTTTGATTTGGCATAATGACATGTGCTTGCAAGCTATAGTCGGTATGACGATACCGCTTGATGTTGTCTAAATAAATGACTCCTTGATTTAATAAATGGATTATATGTAAATGTTTTAAGTGGGCTTAAAGAGGTTTTCGTATTTCATCATGAAAGTGGAGGTCTAGAAAGGACTAATACTGGAAACCGCAATTGCCGGCGCGAGGGTCTAAATGGTCGGGTGTTCGAGTCACCCTTGCTTTATTATTAGGTGTTCATGTCACCCTTGATGTATGACCAAGATGATCAAGTCTCCTATTGATATATGTTACGATTATTCTTTGGTTCGCAGGCCAGACCAGGGGTGAGATTTGGGGCCCAAATAGCCTATGGGTGCTATTATGACGATCAAGCTACACAACCCTGGCTAATGTTTTACTTTCATGCTAAGCCTTCTTCCTTAGCTCTGCATGCAATATATATATGTACACTGTTTGTATGTGGATTATACTATTGGTTTGACTTGGCATTATTTTATCCCTTCCCTGAGTTACATGCTATCTCTCACCCCACTAACCATCTTCAGACGTTGTATCCCCACACGATGTAGGGAAATGAGACATTTCTACTTTTCCTGCACAATGGTAGGATTTCTAGGTTGTTAGTAGTTAACTTTGAAGTGGTGAGCTTCCATTTCTCTGGAAGGGTTATCATTTTTAAGCCTTGTTTCACTTATGTCTTAGAATTATTTTATTGGATTCTATTGCTATCGTTGGAGGCATGTCCCGACATTGATTGCTGTTTGTCTATTAGAGGTTTTGTGGATTACTATGGATTGGGATGTTGTTGAAATCCTTAAATTACTTTCTGAGTTTCCTATCTTATTATGTGTTTGGAACTTAGCTTATCTTGTTATATGTTCAAAATTCATCCACTGCTGGTTGTATTGTGTTCTATTTGGTTAGACAAGGGGGTGGTCTCCGGTCCACAACGGACTTGAGATACCCATAACGGCTAGGACCTTGTTTGGGTCGTCATTTTCACTGCTAACCCGTCAACCCTAATTCTCTCTTTAATGGGCACAATCATTTCCTCACCAGCAATAGTCTCAATCATAGACACCACTCTCATATCCTTCAGTTATCGCATATATTAACAAATATGAGAAGTGACTTGTTCATCGTTGATTCTGAACTTCATATGCCCTATCTCCATGTTAACCAATTTATTACCCATATATAGGAAAGGCCTTCCCAAGATTATAGGGACTTCAAAGTCCACCTCACATTCCAAGATCACAAAGTTAGCCAAAAATATAAAGGATACAACCTTTACCAATACATCCCACAAAATACCAACCAGTTTGTTGACAGTCCGATCAACTATCAACAACCTCATGGATATAGGTTTATCTACCACCAAGCCCAACAACTTGTATACCACCAACATCATGAGATTTATTCCAGTTCCCAAATCACGTAACGCTCGACAAAAGTTAAAGGACCCAAAATTACATAGAATAGTGAATGCTTTGGGGTCCTTTTTCTCCACTAACGATTGGGTAGAGACAACACTGCAATGGTGCACATTATCCATCGGCTCAAAACTCACCGTCCGATTCTTAGTGACCAAGTCCTTCATAAACACCGCATATCCACAAGAAGTTCTGACACTTCCCTTCTTTTTTTTCTTTATCATTCTCCAGGGAAAAGGAGGTGGAGGTCATGAAATAGTATTCAACATAGGGTCAAATACCTAACCTTTTCCTTTCTCCTTATCTATACTTTTACAACCACCTGTTGACTTCTTTATCTTTGCTTTAGATATCTCATCAACATCAACACTTTCATTCATCGACTCATCAACCACAGGCATAAGGGGGTCAATAGTTGTCTTACCACTTCGAGTAGTGATGGAAAGATAATGATCATTGTTTTTAGGATTCTGAATTGTATTTCTTGGGAGGGTGCCTGGTTGCTGCTTATTCAAGGTTGCTAATATTTGACTGAATTACTGCTCCAACTATTTGACTGAATTCTTACCTGAGGTATTTTTCTTAATCTCTTTAAGGCATGTTTCGTGACATTCTTGACCCTTTACTAGCTTGGAAAATAGAGCCTCCATCCTTGATTCACTGTCATGACTACATGGTGGAACATATATACCACCCTTCTCCTTATAATCATCCTTTCTTCTACAGTCACCATATCTGTCTCAGATTCGAGCTCTATACCTATCCCAATAATAGTTCTGACCTTGGTTCCCTTTCCCTTTGTCTAGGAAACCTACCAACTCTCTATCTAGATATTTTACCTCTTCTTTAACATCAGAATTATATGATCTAGAGGTCTTACCCAATGAACCCATGGAATTCACCTTCGCAAAATGCATCATCGCCAACTGCTTTGTCAATAACCTAACCTCCACCCATAGCTGAACAACCTCTTATACATTGCATCAGCAACTCTGTGCTCGTTGAAGGCACCAATATAATAAGTATCAGGTCCTCTCTCAGCCTACTGAGTATGCCACCCTCAGTTGGTAAGAGAGATCTGATCTAATATCTCCAATGCTGCATCATATAGTTTAGGCGCATGAATGCTCTATAATTAGTCATGCCTATCATAGCCTAGAGATGGTGTTAAGGGATATATAGAATATTTCAAGTAAATTTTGTTGAAATCCTATGGTTAGGAACCATCATCAACTTTTTCTTAAATTGAAAGCACGCCTCATACATCGACTCAGAATGCAACAGCTAGAAGTTATAGATCTCATCTTTCAATTGTATAATTCTGGATGGAGAAAAGAAATAGTCTAAAGAATTCATCCGCTACTCATTCAAAGTAGTAATAGACCCATTAGGAAGTTTCCCTATCCATAATGTAGCTTTACCAGTTAGAGAAAATGGGAACAACCTTAGTTTGACAGCTTCCTGATCTACCCTAGGTATAGTGTATGATGATCAAATCCCAGTAAAATTGATAAGGTTCATGTTTGCTTCATCAGTAGGGAAGCCTACAAACACACCCTTCAGATTGAACAACTGGATCATAGAACTAGTGATATCAAACTTCATATCCAGTGGCAATGTAGGAGGAATGATAGCTTCTATATTTGTAAGCTCAATGTATCCCTAGTCCTCCGCCAAATCATCATGTACTGGCCAGTTCTTGATCTCTACCCCTTCTTCCTCTATTAAGTTCTACTTGAGGATCAAGTGTCTGTCTCTGCCTTACTAGCTCTGCCTCCTAGGCTACATAATAGGCAACTTTATTATCCATTGCTACATTGTTCCAACTAATAATCATTCAGTAGTTTGATCCGCAGTCTTCTAAACTACACCCAATGGAGGGGGAGGAAAATCATTAGCATTTTATCAAACCCCTGAAATCTCGCACTCTAGTCTATGCTCTGACATCTTACGATTGGGTTGTAGGATTTTCTCTGCTCAGGATAAAGTGGGATAAAGGAATTTCCTTGACTTCTAGTGCTAGGAATACATTGGCATATTTCCCATAAAGAATAGGAAAATAAAACCCAAAAACTTCAACAACTTTAGTCAATAATTTCACAATCGTATTCCCTAGCAATGGTGCTAAAATTTGATATCTCCCAAACCATACCTCCAAAAGATATAATGTGGTCATTGTCAAATTATAGTAACCCAACTAGGTTGGGGTCGATTCCACAGGGAATAGAGTGAACTCATATCTCAAACATACTGAAGTATCTAAAAGTGAGGGAAAGTAAATAAAGGGGTTTGCAGTAATCAGTAAAAAGGTAACAAGCAGTGAATGCTTTTTACTATAAGAAATCTGAAACAAACACGATATTTTTGTTCCCCGTAGCTTCAAACTCTATAGGTTTATCGTTCTCAATACGACTATCTCAATTCTATGCAAGATAAACTAGCAAGATAGGTATCACCGACAGTCTTCTGAACTCGTTGGTAAATTTCACCCTTCACCTAGTGAGTCTATGGGTGTCACCTTACTAACCATTGTCGTCGATCATAGATTGACTATCACCTTGTGAGTCTCAAGTTCTTAGACAAGGTTTGATAGCCTCAAATCACTATTGTAATCTTCTTTTCCAAATCTTGAACTCCCTTTTGAGGATGATTGCGAATACAAGCAGGTTCTTAGAGTTGGCCACCAATAAGAAAGAAGTTAAGATGAATAACATTAAAATACATGTAGAAACAATGATCTAACAAAATCTTACAATTCACCTACTTCGTTAATCCTCAAAGGTTCCCACAACCCTAGATAATGGAATCAGACGCTCATAGTGGTAAGAAACACCATAGAATTCATAAGTGAAAGCATGGAAATAATCTCATGATAATTGACAAAAAAAACCCAAAGTCTCGAATTGAATAATAAATGAAAAACCAATAACTAGTGGATTTCAAGATCAAAAGTTAATCTTGAAATCAATATGTATTAGTGAGAGCATAAAGTGTGTAACCTAATTCAAGAGTACCTCAAGGGTATTTATAGTTTTTAAATAACAAATAAAACCTACCCAAAATAAAATAGGAAAATTTAATCGGCAGTGGTCACGACTCTAGTAACGAGTTGTTAGGACTCATAACGACTCATTGGCTTCCTTCGTTGCTCTCCTATAAACTCAGTGGTAACGACTTGTTGTTAGACTTAACAAGTCATTGGATGGAACTCATTTTCACTCCAGTGAATTTTAGTTTTTAGTACTTTTGAGTCTGTTGTCAGAACGACTCCTCGCCGTGAGTCATTGTCAGTCATAATAACTCGTGGTCTTCACTCGTTTCCATTGGAACTTCACTTGTTAACTTTTATGAATTTTTCTCTTATGATTAGAACGATTCTCACTATGACCCATTGTCACTCATAATGAGTCATAACAATGTTCACTTTGCTCCTGAAGTTACCCTCCCTTACTATTAGCACAACTACATGGGGAACTAGTTATTACGTAACTAAATGACTCATTGCCCGGTCAACACTTAGCTTTTTCTAGAACATTTTCACCCTTTTTTAATCCATGTCACTTCTAACCTAATTTACCTATAACACATACAAAACACACATCATATCGGACAAAATAACCCAAGTAAATGCATATTTTTACAATTTTAAGCATAAAAAATGCCATAAACCCATGGCACATCATGCGTGAGACAACTCACTCCTCTCTACTGTAGTATGATTCACCTAAGAGGTTAGTTATGGTTTAATTTATAGAAACTAGTCTTGACCGAGATACATCTAGCATTAATCGTGATGTCGGCAGTATCGTGCATCAGACCTTCGAGC